>NC_031967.2:8801725-9101725 GCF_001858045.2 Oreochromis niloticus | reverse complement strand
GCTCAATTTGGCAAGTGAGCCATTTAGTGGAGCCATCTGCTGTGTAAAAGCCCAATGACGATGACGGAGCAGTTTTGTAGTACCCAAACTTTCCCATTTTCACACAACAAAAAGGAGCTTTTCCAGACGCCTCTAGTGCTACAGTGCAGCAGTGCTGCAGCAGCAGCATAGAAACAGAAGTGGTGTTCAGTGTCTCTCTCAGTACTGTGACAATGCAAAATGCAAATGCTTTATGTGCTGCAGCCTCACAGTTTGTAGATGAACAGCTGCCCTGTTTAACTGCCCCTCTGTGGAGACCTGTTCATCCTTTAGGTACTAAGAATATCTCACACACTCAGACAAGCAGCTCCACGGTATTCAGGGCTGCACGTGAGCATCAGGTGTACCGAGATCTCAGCCCATATACATCCTTACTGCGTGTCCACAAACATTTCTGAACTTTTATTTATCGTTTTGCATTCACACACACACACTTGCACTAAAAGATTTACAGTGCATACACATGTGCTAGACTGTGATGCTGCAGGATATTCTGAGAGCCAGAGGAGGAAGTGGGAGGTGGTAGTGCAGGGAGGAGAAAGAGAGAGGGAGACAAAGGAGTAGAGGAGAGAGAAAGAGTGGCAGTGAGACGGTTGGAGGAGAAGAAAGATGGAGGGATGGTGAAATGGTAAGGAGACAGGGAAGGAAGGAGTCAAAAAAAGGAGAGAGAGGGAGGGAGAGGGGGATGTTGAAATCCGAGGCTAACACGGTCTGTAGCAGCTGAGAGTCAGCTGCAAGCGAGGAGACGCTGATTCACAAATCAAGCTCTCTCTTCCCCACGCACATGCACCCTCTCCTTCTCTCCTCCCCGCTTGGGTTATTGATATTCAGGCAGAGACAGACCAGGGACTGTGTGTCCATGCCGGTGAGGTGATGCAGCGTCTGCTCTTAGTGTTGGTGTGTATGTTTGTGGGTGTTTGTCCTTGACTGTATCTGCATGTGGATTTATGCTTATGCCTGCTGAGTTTCTCTAATGTGTGTGTGTTTGTGTGTATAGTTCAGTGATTTATTAACTGGCTGATTTATTAATTAACTGAGTGCCAGTGGCCAATAGGATGTCCACAGAATAGATTTAGATGCGGGAATTGCCTACTGATGACTTTTGAAGTCACTGGCTGATGAAGGAGCTCTTTTCTCTCAGTAGAAATTGTGGAGATTCAGTGGGAACAGAGTGAATAAGAAAGCAGGAGAAAGTTCTGGATCTCACAGAGAAGCAAAGAGATTGAGAAGAAAGAGTGGAGATAAAAGAAGAGTCAGTGTGAGGAAGAAATGAAAAGGACAGAGTGTGGGAGTGTAAATGACTAAGGGTTATGCACAAGGAGGTATACTGGTGAGGTCATCGCGCAGAAATGTGATGTCAGGACAAATGTGAATGGTGTAACTCTGACTTTCCATCTTTCTGCTGGATAAACAGGGACTATAATGGATTACAATTACTGGATTTATACTCACATCAGACTAATCCTGATGTTTTTTGTTACATGTACTCCCAGTCTTAAACTAAACATATACACCATACAGTTGAACTTGTTTTTCACCTTAGCTGTGCCAGTTGAAAGGAATAAACTTTGCTTTCCTTTATTGCTTCAAGCTAAATAAGGCATCTGTTCAATAACTGGTGCACTACAGCCATGTGTCGGTTATCTTAACTGAACATAAAGACTGGAAGCAAGTGGAAACACCTAGATTTGCTCCTTTTAGATTTTAAAAGTACATCAGTTCTGCAGCACTGAAGCTAAAAATCTCTGTTAGATCTTTTTTGCTTTTTTTTTATACAAAAACATAAGTATGAAGTTTGAATACTATAGCAGCAATTTCATTACTGTCTTCTTGATTTTTGTACTAATCTTAAGCCAACCCTCGTAGCAGTGACATGTGTTTTCTATATTTCCATCTTAATCTGAACAACCTTCATCTTGCACGCCCATTTATTACACAAGCTGTGTGAAAATTTAAACAGAGAAGCTGAAAGCCTTGATTATACTTTCCGTGTCAGCGAGCCTGCTAGGGTTCTTTCAGGCCCGGGTGACATAAATGCCTGTTTTTTTCCACGTGGACTTAGTGGTTCTCAGACAATTTACAGTAGAACGCAACAACTGCAAGGATTTCAGGCACACTGTCCATGTCCTAGAATCAGGTTTAGCTTAGTTAGGTTGTGTGTGTGTCTGTGTGTGTTTGTGTTTTTGCACTTATATTCACTTCAAGTCCTTAACTTTATTTTTTTTCTTGTTTGCTTTCCCTCTCTCCACAGCCAAACCTCAAAACTCTCTGAGGCAACCGAACCACCGTGGCCGAGGCGGGGGTAGAGGAGGAGGCCCTGGCCGTGGGGGTGGACATGGGGACTTCAGACAGGCAAGAGACTTAAGGGATGGCCCATCAGAGGGCAAGACAGGGGGGCATCCGAACAAGATGTCCAGTCAGAACACTTCCAACAGGAAAGGAAACCAACCTCCAGACAAGTGAGTAAAGGAATTTGGATTTGGATGAGAGTGAGTAGATCCAGAGGGAAGGTTGAGAAGAGCAGTGTTTCACTTTTCAGATCAGATTGTCAGTTAAATTTATTTATTTGATTAGATGATATAAAATGCCCTCAATAACAAAATCCAGTCTTTGGAACTGGACAAAAAAGTGAAAAATTCTTTAGGGTTTTACAATAAAAAGACCTAGTTACCTATCCTTCAACCCCACTTACATGTATCAGTCATCAACCAGACTTCCACAGTCCTTTGGAAACCCATGTAGAGTAATGTGCCACAGGCAGCTGTGCTCAAAAAATTCAGATCTCATGCCAGAAAAGTTGTTTTAAAATATTTCAGTCATGGAAGATATAAAAGAGCTAATTTTGTAGTGGTCTTTATTTGCTTTTATAAAGTTATAGGCAATGTAAAAAATCATTGCAACCCTCTCTTTCTGCCTTCTCTCCACCTGTGTGAGCTGAGCTGAATCAAAATAGTCTGCTCGTGAATGGATGTCTGGTTGAACTCTGCTTGGTTTCTGGGTGATAACCATCTCCCTGCTGCTGCTGTTTATTCAGCACTGGGCTGCTGATGCGCTCTCTACATTATTCTGGTTCTCTCTCTGTGTTCTGTCTCCCTTCATTCTTTCTATCTTTGTTCTTCCTTCTTTTTGCTTCTTTTTTGTAAATGTATCTAACATTGTTCCATTTGTACTCATGCTGCTGCTGTCATTTGCTACATCTCTAATTTAGTTAACTACCGCATTGTTTGTTGTTGAGGAAGCTAATCGTGCTAAATACCGTCTTTTTGCAGTGCTTAAACAATGAATCAAAAATGACTTCTGCTCAATGACTGTTTCTCCCACTTCCATCCACCCACTATTTAGTTCACTGTCCTGTGAAAACAACTGACATCAGTTCTATATCTGTATCACTGAAGGTGCTCAGTGTGCTGCTGGGCCTCTGTAATACAATGGGGCAACAGGGTGGGACGCCTGGTGTATTGGCAGGGGACACGAGCCCAGTGCAGGGGGAGCATGAGCCCGTTTTAATCCCTGTTCTATTCTGTGGTAGATTAACTCTTCTAAACCGGCACAGAGTGAATCAGCACATCTCTGTATCCCTCTAGATGTTCCACCGTGCAAGCCAGAGTCATCATCATTTATTTGTGTGTGTGTGTGTGTGTGTGTGTGTAGTGTGTGCAGTAGCACTATGGGCTGCCTGGATGTGCAAGCTGTAAATTCAGTAAAAAGACAGGCGCAGTACAACACTGAATTACATTTAAAGATCATTTATATGTCATTTGATGAAAAACCAGTGAAGTAAGGAAAACGTTAATTAAGTTGAAGACGGTTCATTAGATTACTGTAGGTACAATAAAAGCTCATAACTTTAGAAAACGACTATATTTGTCTCAAATTAAAAACTACTCTTCTTCATTCTTGCCAGCGTACTGAGGCAGGCAACATAGGGGAAACACTTGGACACAGCTTTATATCTGCACACTGCACGATTGAACCTGTTGTACTGCTTTCAATCATTTTATTTATATAAGAAAACACTGGACATTGTGATTGATGGAGACCTCCACATTAATGTTGCTACACCAACATAACATATGTAGTTATTCAGGGCGCCTCAATAAAAAGCCTGAATTTACTTTTCATTGTTTATTCCTTCAGTGTGTTTTCACCACCTCCACAGGCCTCAAAAATAAAGAAAGAGGTCAGTGTAGTGCACATTTCCTGTTATTGTGTTTTGTAATATACAGATTTTATGTGTAGGTAAGACATTCTAATGTCCTCACAGCCATTTGGGGCTCTTGCTCTGTTTATTGACTGCATGATTACATTAACATGTACCTGAGTGAGGCAAGACTTCTGACTGAAGATTGGAGAAATGTTTAAACAAAGCTGTGTGATTGAGTTGACCCACAGGCATGATAAGGATGAGGGGCAGACGAAATTGATGGAAGCTCAGTGAAGATTTCAGCAGAATAAAGAGATGGATATTCTACTCAGTGTAGAGATAGAGGTACTCAGCAGATCAATGCATTGGGAAACTAGTGCAATGCAGTTCCTGCTGTGCAGTGTCTCAGGATTAACAGGTCATCATTCTGAGAACAGATCAAAATTTGCTTTTGAACTTTAGCAAGCTATCTGGTTGGACTTTGAAATGTTACCTCAGTCATTTTGAAGCTGTCGTTGTGCTTTGCCTCAAATACGATAGAAGACCTTCCAGCTCCAAATCAAATGTAATGTTTTTTTAAAGGATGCCCCAAGAGTCAGACGTTCTAAACAAAGAAGGAAGAAACAGGTAGACAGCCTGTCATCAGTATTTTCTTTTTCTTTGCTTTTAGAACTTACAAAAAACTAATTATCCTTCTTGTTTGTTCTCTTGTGTTCAGGAGGATGACCCTACCGTCACGGTTTCAGAAGGAGGTGCACGCTCACCTTTCCAGAAACTCCCAGCAGACCGCTCGTAAGTAGGACAGGCTCCTTTTCAGCACACTAAAAATACATGTTGTGTATCGTTCTGTCCTCCGAATCAGCAGAAGACAATTCGTTTCTGATTATTAGTGATTTTGTTTTTTAATATTGCTCTTGCTTTTATTTTGGGTTGCCTTTGAGTCAGCACATAAAAATAGAAGTAATGGGACTTTTGTCACTCTCCTATTTTGTTTTCTCTTTTGCTTCTATTTCACTTTTAGAGGGGAAGTCACGTCATTCAATCTAATAGTTTAGGTCCAAGGAAATAATTACTTTAGAAGCAGTAGTGGCCTTTATACATGTGTCTGATCTTTTTTTCCCTTCTTGTCTGTTTTTCTCTATTTATCTTCCAGCACCCTCAAACTTAAATGAGAGCTTTGGTTCTGGGAAAGGAAAGCCCTACAACCCCCAACTGGTCCAAGGTCACATCAGAGAGATCTTGGCGAAGTACAGTAATGGCTTCTGGGTGTCGAAACTGCCTCAGATGTACAGAGAGCTTTACAAACAAGACCTGCCCACAGAGGCCATTAAAGACCTGGAGACCTGGACACACATTTGCATAGTATGTGTATTTATTATTCGTGCTTTGGTAGCTTAATAAGGGTTTCTGTTTCGAAGCAATGCAAATGCAAAATGCTTTTGTAATAGGGCTGCTCCGTTTGTTTTTCCAGGTAGAGAAAACCTGCAGCAGCAACCCATCAGAGCGGCTTCTCTACCCTGCCAAGGAACAGACAAACACTTCCTCCTCCTCTTCGCCCATCCTCACCCACCCAAACTCTGCTACAACCACAACCGTGCCCGCAGACAAACCTTTCCAATCCTCTGTCCAACAGAGACCCCCCAGCACTCGTCCGACTCGCTCTGGCTCTCGGTCTTCTCAGTCTCCACCTTCATCCTCCTCTTCACCCAGCCCTCCCTCGTCCCCTGCAACCCTCAGCCCTGACCTGAAGCAGAAGCTGGAGGAACTGTTAGTGAAGTACTCCAGTGGCCTGTGGGCCCATGCGCTCCCCAAGCTCTTCCAGGACACATACAAAGTCAGTAATACTTCAGTATACTTTCATGTACATGCCGGGTGAACCTGATAATATTATTATATCTTATGTGTCTTTAAGACCAAACTGCCAGGACATGTTCTGGTCAACCTCGATCTCCTCTCTGACATCTGCACCATCGACTACCCGATGCCTGACAACCCCAAGAGGGCCATCCTGTACAGGCGAAGCAGTACTGGAGGTGGAGGAGGAGAGGACGAGAACTGCAACAGGAGGAACTCTTCAGCCAATGAGGAGGAGCTGAGGGTGAGGAAGGAGCTGGGGAGGAGGCTCAGCAACCAGGCAGTGCCTCCACTACAGATCCCCAAAGAGGAGTACCCCTCTGTGCTGGTGGTGGAGGCGACCAACACAAACGGGGTTTTACTCAGGTAAGACAGAAGTTGTGCGATTGCGTCTTAACACGGCAGAGAGCATAAATCCCTGACTGTCTCTCCTCCGCTGCAGGTACATCGGTGAGGGTTACTCCCAGGCTCAGGAGTCCATGGAAGATGAAATGAGAGAGTTTTATGGCTTGGACCAAAGCAGCCCAACACCTGTATCGTCCCTATCCTCGGGACAGCTTGTTGCAGTCAGGGCGGAGGAAGAGGAGGAGATTCTGAGGGCACAAGTCTGTGAGGTCATGACTGACAAGGTCAAGGTGAGGGGTCAAACACAGGAAATGACCTGAAGGATTAATTTTAGAAAGTATAAGTTCTCCCTCTGATCTTTTCTTTTTTGGCTCTATAGGTGTATTATGTGGATCATGGCTTCTCAGAGGTGATCAGCAAAAACAAAGCGTTTGAGCTGCATGAGAAGTTCTTTAAACTGCCTTTCCAGGCAACCAAGTGTAAACTGGCAGGTGGGTGTGTTCATTATTTAATCATAAAAACACAATTAATTTAGAAGAAAATTGAGCATTACTTAGAAAAATTCTTTACCATTCTTGTCAAACTTTCCTTTTCCTTTCCTAGTTGGTTCGTATGCACAAAAGACTGAGATTTTATTCCCGGGGATTTTAAGTAAAGTTGCCTCCACACACAGCGAAAAGCTGTGGAGATTAGTCCAAAAATAACTTTTCTCTTTATACGTCATTTTGCACATAACTGTTCGAGTTGTGTAAGTAGATGTCGGTAATGCAGCCAATAAACAGTCGACCAGTCAGAAATGTTCAGTGCTGCAGGGCCCAGTCAGAGTTGTGAGCAGGGACACTTAGAGGTAAATTAAGGTATCCTGAACAGAACTGATCGTTCTATGGAAAAGAGCTTCTCCAAAGGTTTCCAGTACCTGAGAATATATGTTTTTTGTGTCTTTGTGTGTGCCTAGGCCTTGAGCCATTCTGTCAGGACCCGGCGGTGCTGAAGAAGTTTGAGACGATGGCGAGTGGAAAGATTCTCTTGGCCGAGATCCTAGAGAGAGGGCAGACCCCTCTGGTTGTCCTGTACGACACGTCGCAGGATGATGACATAAACATCAATGCTGCCTGCATGAAAGCTCTGCACGACAAGTCGCTAGCAAGTCCGTTACAGGTACCGAAGCGATTGTGCGTGTGGGTGTGGGTATGCATGTGGTGTTGTAACACAGCAAAATTGTTTTTATGGCTCTCCTCAGGTGAACAGCGCTTATATGAATGTGACCATCAGTAGTGTTTGCTCAGATGGGACTATCTACTGTCAGCTTCCCTCCAGAGGTCTTGCCAAAATGAATGAGACACTGGAGAAAATAGAGACGTACTTCCACTCACAGGTAAACGCTTGCTTCGTGTGCTGTCTCAGAGCTGTTTTGGAACTGTAATACTTTTATCAATATGTAGACTGATTATAAACTTGTAGCCTTGATATGTTATATCTACTTATCGTAGTATTAGAGAAAAGCTAAAATAGCTAACATGACTGATATCTTGTCATTTTTAATTGATATGCAAATATTACAGCTGAGCATATGCAGAAGAACAGACAGCATGTTGTAGAAAAAGCAACAATATTATTTAATTTAAATTACATTTATTTCAAGTATATTACGTGATAGTGTCTATTACACACTGTAGCTGTTTATGTTACTATTTTCAGTACAGTTAAATACTGTTAAATGGCTACACTTGAACGTTAGTCTGCGAACAACAGTTGACAAAACAACTCAACTGAACATTGTATATCGTAGTAGCTTTTGTCCAGCAGCAGACCCAGGTGAGACAATTTATTCATTTCAGTTTTCTGCAGATCTGTTTCCGGGACACTTCCACAGTTTCATGGCTATGTTTGAGTAGATTACCTTCAGAAAACTTCATGCTAATTTCAGGCTCTGAGGACATGAATGAGACTCGTTCCAAATGAGAATTTCATTTTCTAGCTCACACTTCTCTTTCTGTGGCTTTACATTTTATCCTTTCTTAGAGCTTTTGTAAAAATGCATTTATTGTCATTAAATAACTGGATCACATTGGGTCATACATACATGCGTCCTGTGTACAAACTGGAAAATATAATCCAACCTTTTATCTCTTCTTCTAATTCTCTTTGAATTAGTAGATGGGAGCTCATCAACTTCATCTTAAAAAGACTTTTGTGAATGTAGCAATGCCATGTGTCTTCTCTCAGGCAGTGTTGTGGACAGATTAAGATTAGGTTGCTAATCTGGAGTTAAGACATGGCCAAGCCACTTAATCTGTTAGCAGCACAGTGCAGCGGATGCTTTTGTAGTTCAGCGGCCTTTAAAGCATGTAGCGTCATTTTTACGTCAGCGTTTGGGTAAACAGAGCAGAGGTGCCAGTGTGTTTTGTTAAGACGGAAGATTTATTGGATCAGATGATTTTAGGTCAAAAATGCACAGAATGAAACATTAAACATTAAAGAAATGTACATTTTAGATCAAAGTCACATTGTAACAGTGTAGTCAAATGTAACAATTATGTTTTTTTGTTTTCTTATTAAAGATTTTAATTCCATTCATTTTATTCCAGGTAACATCAGAGTTCCTTGTCTCCCGACCTTTTTGTGGGAAAAGATGTTTGGCTCGCTACAAAGGAAAATGGTCCCGTGTCGAGGTAACTGTTTCCTGCAATAAACAATGTGAATTATTAAACAAGTTCAAGTAAGGAACAAAATGACTGTTGCACAATAGAGGACCATTTATTTCCTTTTGTTAACCTTTGATAAGCAGTCACTACCTCAGTTAATCCTTGTGTTGCAATCAGTACAAAGTATAGTTATCTGTTTATCTATAACTTTTCTCTGAGGCAGTTTAAAAACGTGAGGCTTCCTTGTCTCTTTAGATCACCAACCTTCATGGCAGCAGAGTGTTGGACATCCTGTTCATTGATGTGGGCGTGCAGGCTTCTGTCGAGGTGTTTGAGCTGAGGGAGATTCCTCCCCCATTCCTCCGTGACCTTATGGCTATCCCACCACAGGTCAGGGTCTATGTCTTTAATGTGCAGACAGTGAACACCCGACCAGAGAAATAAGTGATAAGATCATATATGATATTTATACAGTTAGGATTTAGACGGTATCTGTAGAAATGTGGGCATATTGTTAGATAAGCTGATGCATGCAACCTGTGTTCAGGCTGTGAAGTGCTGTCTAGCAGACCTGGCTGTCAGTGTTGGATCCTGGACTCCAGATGCTGTGCAGTGGCTTCGAGACAAAGTGTTGAACACCACTGACTGTAGTATGAAGGTAAACGGCTTTGTCCCCTTTATAAATGTATTTTTTGGCATTTTGATCTGAAGAGATGGAGATGATGATAAAAAATGTTACAAAAATTCACACTATGCTTTTTTTTTTACATATAGCAATATATTTAGATTGATTTAAAAACTTAAAACAACAGTGAAAAGTGTTCTAATATATTCTATTCTAAAATATTCTACTATGAAGAAGCTAAACGCAGCCTTAAATGTGTTAAATGAGTTTTCTGTGTTTTTTTTTCTCTGTGTTTTTCTCCTTTGTGTCCCTCCACACTCACCAAGGTTGCCAAAGTGGATGAAAAGAAGCGCTGCATTCACGTCCACTTATTCACAGACAAGAACTTCCATGACCCGGACCGCAGCCTCAACCGTCAGATGGCCCAGTCTGAGCTGTTAAAGCAGCAACCAGACGTCTTCCTGACCAGCCACAGGTTCTCGATGATGGTTTTTCACCTGTTAACTTTGTGCCGTCTAGCTAATGTCTATTTTTTTCTCTTCTTTCTCAGTTGTAATTCATTTAAACTGAATTTCTAGTTTTATGACTTTCTCAGCTCTGCCAGGATTTCCACACCTACTTCATCCACCAAGACCTCCAGTGCCAGTAACTCCACCAATGGCAGCCCAACATCAGCTAATGTCCCAGTCAAGCCTCACCTCAGGAGGGCTCTGTCGGGACCCAAAGGCAGTGGAGGTGGTGGAAACACCACCACCACCCCCAGCAGCCCGACAGAAACACCATCATCCCCCACATCCTCTCTCCAGCTGCCACCACCATTAGAGCTGCCCACTATAGGTACCAAGGACGAGTATATTGTCTAAAGAAAACACTGCTGTCTTTTTTAAACACCCACCGTACAGTATATACTGCATTCGAATGCTCTAATCCTCAATGTTCTTATTTCACATTGGACTTTTTTCAGGAAACAACATGGATGTATACGTATCATTGGCGTGCCACCCCGGCCACTTTGTGCTACAGCCATGGGGAGACATGTACAGACTGGTAGTGCTGATGGGAGAGATGATACTCTACTACAATAAAACAGAGGAGAAACCACTAAATATAGAGAAGAATCAGATTTATGCTGCTAAAGTGGAAAACAGGTGAGTTTACAACTACAAATCTAACAACGTATGCTGTTAAGAACTTGAATTGTAAGTTCGTGTGCTTTCTCTCCATCGATTCTTCAGCTGGCATCGTGTGCTGGTGAAGGGAGTTCTGAACAGTGGCTTGGTGTCTGTTTATGAGTTGGACTATGGTAAGCACGAGCTGGTCAGCTGCACACAGCTCAGACCTCTGATCAAAGAGTTCAGGCAGCTGCCGTTTCAGGGAATCACTGCTCAGCTGGCTGGTGAGTACACATCACATGACACTCAGTCAACTGGGCTATACAATTACATCAATCTGCAAGACCTCCGTTTGATTTATGACTTATTATTTATTTATGCCTGGTTCTCATTTGTTTTGACCCGCAGGAGTGAAGCAAAGGCAGTGGTCCGAGGAGGCCTCCATTGTTTTCCGGCACCACGTGGAGAAGAAGCCTATGGTGGCCCAGCTGGAGGCCGTACAGGAAGCCACCAACCCATGGGAGAGGAAGCTGACTGTCTTCCTAGTTGACACTTCCCAGGAAGAAAAGGACACCTGGGTGCATGACATCATGGCTGAGTTTGCAGATGAGCTGACCAACGAGCTGTAAACAATAGAGGACCACTGAGAAGTCTTACTAGTCAGATCCTGTTGATCAAAGAAGGCACAGTGTGTCGTGGATAGAAAAAATAGAAGAAGCTTATCTGTCTTTATCTATATACCTACCATCTAGTTGGATTAAAGAAAGGAAGAAAAGGGTTTCCTAAAGAGATGAACAGAGTTTGAGAAGTAAGCGGAGAGGGGACACTGAGATGTTTGGCAGCATGTAGAGGAACGAAGATGACACGAAGAAATGAAGGCACCGTAGCTGCTGTAGTGTTAAAGGCTGTACACAGAAGGATGCTGTGATGTGATGTGATTTGAGTTACTGCAGTGTGACCAATGGACAGCATGCCCATTCATGATGACCAAGTCCATACTTGATACAAACAGATCTACAGTACAAAAATAAACTGTTAATTAAATCAATATAACCTCGCAGAGCAGTCAGAATGGTACAGCATGCATTCAAATATTTGACATGGGCTTTAATCCAAAGCATCCTAAAGTACCATGTCCGGTTTTAGTGTGTGGCATCCTGGGAAAGCCAGAACACCCTCAATCCTGCCAATGTGAGCACCACACAAAGTGTGTAAAACTGAACCGAGCAAGTTCTCTCGCGCAAGGAAGACGTACAGTATATGCACCCGTTTACCAAATCTGCTTTTGGGATGGTGCTTCTCAGTGTCACAAAGTATACAAAAAGTGGAGCAAACATTCCAATGAAAGTAGGAGAAGAGGGAGGTGGTACGAGGGAGAGCAGGAGCTTTTATTCTGAAATTACTTCATGTGCAAAATATAAGTAACTGGTATTCAGTGGAAAGTATCAAATTAATGATGAGCATTTTTTATTTGTCTGCTGGACTTATTAGTGAAATACAACACAGAATTTATTGTGGTTTGAAGATGAGTTTTACAGTGTGGATGTGTAAAACTTCGGTGTAGGTTTGGGATTTACAGTTTTATTAAAAAATGAAGGCTAAATAATGCATCAAAGCTACATTGTGACCAGCTGTAAACAAGATAAATGTGTATTTTTAGAATCTCAAAAGTCTAACATACGAGAGAAAATGCATGACAAACTCCTGATTATAACTCCTGTGACGTCAGTGCCTCGTCCATCTCTGTGCTTTTTCGGGAATTTGATATTTCTGGCTCATGTTTCCGTTTCTTGCCTGGCATTGAGACGTTAATCTCGGCAGATTACTCGTGCTGCATGTTACAGATTCCCTGAGCTGCGTGCACATACGGTTTAGTTTGACGTTATAGTAAGAACAATAATCATTAATATTAATACGCAGATTAAGTTTAATGTAGTGATATATTTATAGAGTTTTAAATGGAGGATAAGTTCGGCTTATGATTGGGATCGGTACCACTGCTAAATGTCGGCCTGATGTGGGATTTGATTCTGAAATGTGAAACTTTTCTTTCTGATGATTTGGATGTGCAATTCTAATTCTGACGGTAGCCGACCTGACATTATCTTATTTATATTTAACTTATATTCTCTGGATAATAATGATCAATATCATTCCTATTTTGTTTAACAATGACCTGGAAACAATAAAAAAGATGTTTTTGGAATGAAGTCTGCTGTGATGTGATGCTCGTTGTGATGTGTCATCACTTTTTTAGTGACAGGCATGAGTTTGATTTCTTTATTAAAATAGCAAAACACTGCAGTCTTATTTACATGATATATCACAACAAAAGGTTCATGAATCTACAAAATGATAACACTCTGCATATTCTGCACTTGATGACATGTGGGAGTCATGCAGGACTTCATCATATGCAGCATTACTGCAAGGCTAGGCCACACTTTATGTAGTAAAAGTCTGTAGCTAGGTTACAAACACAAGTGAGCCTAACTGAATACAGCTGTGGAACAAAGCAGTCTGTCCATGGTTGGTCGGTCTGTCGAACGATTAGCGAACAGATAGCATCATCACAAACTCTGAGTAAGAGGAGAAAGAAGAGAAAACACAAAATTGAGTCAGTGTGTGGCTATCTGACAGAAGAGCAGGGGTTTGTTGGTGTAATGGTGAATGTGGATGAAAAGTTTAAAAAATGTAAAAACACACACACTTCTAATAAATCAGTTAATGGCCCAAACATGCTGATGTCTTCTCACCTTCAAAATCAATGCTCCCATCTGCATTAATATCCAACTCCTTTAAGATCTCCTCTAGTTCTCCTTTCTTCAGCTTCTCCCCCAGCATGGTCTTCAGCGCTTCCTTCAACTCCTCCTGGTTGATTATTCCATCTCTGTCTACATCAAACTGAAAAACAAAGTATTTGAAATGACGTGCGTATCCGGTGATACTGTGTGCACACCTCTAATTCGATAACTGCGGTAACTGAGTCATCGTTAGCTGACAGACCTGCACGAAGGCCGACTGAAGCTCCTTTAGTCCCAGCATGTCCGCCGTCTCGCCCATCATCCTCGGTCCCATCAGTTCAATGAAGTCTTCAAAGTCCATTAACCCGCCCACTGTGAAGAAGAAAGAGGCTCTTACCAAGGCCAAAACATGGCCTAATATGGAGTTGTTGTTTTTTTTACTTCACTGTTTAATAAAGATTTGAAATCGACTGATCGATTTCATTAAACATGTTCTCAGTGGACTCACTTCTCATCTTTATCTGTTGCACTATTTCCAGCAGTTCCATTTCAGTGGGCATGTATCCCATAGTCCTCATGCACTCAGCCACGTCCTTGTAGTTCAAGTAGCCATCTTGGTCATAGTCAAACTCCTTAAAGGCCTCATGCAGCTCTGTGAGAAATATCATAGGGGTTGCCAAGAGAACATGAAAGTTACTGATAACATTTAGCACCCAGATTCACACAATTTAAGGAAAACTGTTGGAAAAATAGTTACAGTATGTAAAATGAAAAGGTCTGGTCTTTCCACGGGAACATTTCTCCCTATTTTTGAACATACAGCTAAGACGAAAGAGGAAAACCTTTTCATTTATTCATGCTTTCCAAATGTTTAGCCTCATTTAGTCTTCAATAGATATATGAAGATGCAAAGAAACAAACAGTAAATGAAATCAAAAACAGAAAAAACAAACCAAAATATTAAAACACTAAACAAAAGCTGGGTTTAGGCAGTCGTTTTAACAGTAACAGTTCCTTTATACTCTGTAATAATTTACCACTGACAACACAAAACAGGATTTTTAGGCGATCACCTCTGAGGCCCATACTGACACCTCGGTGTAATAAATGTAATGCTGATGCAGGTGTGAGTGAGACTCACCGTCTAATTCAGCCTGAGCCAGTTCTCTGTCCTGCACACACACACGAATCAGACATGTCACAGCAGCAAAAACAAAGTCAAATAGTCCATAATAGAATAAAATCTACACCATTTCATTTTTTTAAATGAGTCTGATGCTCATGACATTAAAGATTGTTAACTTGTGTGTAATTTTAATTTATAAACGTATCAAAAAACAAAAGGTCTCGTTCTGACAGAGCTCTTCGTTTGGATCATCCTAATGAATTGTGACGCTAAGCTCGTGCTAATGGGCGACTAACACGACAGACACACCAGGCTTAGTGGAAAAAAGCTCCAGAAAGATCAGGAGCACACCTGTAAGTACACCATCCCACCTCCGCCTCGCTCCTGACATTGTAACATGTGACACCTCTGACTGTCGTCATGGCGTTTAAATCGATAATGATATTTTTTTTAAACAACTGTGTGTGGAGAAAAACTTAATACTGGGATACAAAATTGAGCTAAAACTGTGATTGAATATGTGAAGGTCAAAGGTCACAGCTGTACAGCACATTTGAATGAGTGAAAGTACTTACCGCCCCAAAAATACTGTTGAGCACGGAGATGTAGACTTTGTTCTTACTCTCAGAGACTTTCTTGGACTTCTTCAAAGACTTCTTGGGCGTTTCGGAGACTGAACCTGATGGGGACTCCATTCCCTTGGGAGATTTAGTGCCGCCTTCTTTTCTAAAACATGTAAAGTCACAATTCTTCCTCACATTTGACACCAGAGAACAATACCTCTGCTATAAAAATCATCTTACCAATAAGCATATTTATTGCTTGAGAAATTCTAACATGTTTTCGTGAGGTAATAAATGAAGTTACCACAGCCACACATCAGAGTTGGGGAAATCGTGCATACATTTAGATAAATTTATTCTATTCTGAGGAAGATACACAAAGACAATCTCAAGTTACCCATCTGCTGAGGCTGAGTCAGCGGAAGTTGTGGAAGGGGTCCGCTCTCCTGCTTTGGACATGCTGTGGATAAACAGAGACACACATGCCACAATAAGTGCACTCTGTACTCCAATTAAGCATATTAGTGAAAATATATACGTGCATGTTTGGACATGTGAAAATGGACAGTTTTAGGAATGCTTAAAGATAAAAAGAAACAGTGTTTTCTATCACTGTCAGTCCTTGATCTTCATTTTTTCCACTGCACATCGCTTACCTTACCTCTGTGTCCAGTTAGTATGAACAATAAGAGATCGACCGCACAGCCCGTGTCCTCCTTTTAGAGGTGTTCCTCTTGTGTTGTGAATGCTTCACCGTGTACTCTGCTCTATCTGCTCTCGACCTCCCACCGTCAGAGAGGCTTAACAGGTAATCACCTGGCTAAACATGCAGCCAGCAATCAGAGAGCAAAACGTGGAGCAGCACTGTGACTGTGGCTGCTGTGACTGTGAGCAAGTGTACCTGGGCACAAGAAGAAGTGAAATACCTCGTTGGCCGTGGACAAATAAAGACAAAAGATAAAAGCTATACCAACAATCCCAGACCCAGAACAAAGAAGCACGTTTATCATTAAAACAGATGAGTAATTCATTTGGTTTATCTCAGGATAACAAGGATTTTCATTTGAATTCCAAAAACAAATTCCCAATGTTAACTGCTTCACCCGAGTATCCTTTCACGTGTATAGTTTTTGGCAAAGTCGCTTTTTCTTAAGTCTCATTGATATTAAAGGTGTGTTTTCAAGAGAGGCGTGGCCGAGGACGTCACAGTTCTGTAAAAAGACTCGATTATAATATAGATAAAATAACGCAGTGTCATAAAAAATACTTGCAAAACAGGACATTTCTTTCTTTTTAAAGGCTCTACAGGCTTTTACCGATATAACCAAAATATTAGACGGTCAATTAACGACAAATATTAGACAATTAACGACTTTTTTAACGTGCGTTTGAGATAGACATCGCTCTCTAAATGTTATTAACTCAGCAGTCTGTTTATCCTGGAATACGTCGTGTATTTAAATGTATGAAAATTTCCCAGCCGTCATCTTCAATGGCACCTTCAGCTTTCCTCAGATGAGTGTTGAAAATGTCGCTTTTGTGGCCTTAACCTCGGTGGTGTCGTGACTCTTGCCAGTCCATGGGTAAGCCGGTGATTAATAAGTCATTAATAACCCCTGCTGTAACTTAACTTTTCTTTCGGGGTACTAATTAAGTTAACAGGCTGGTAAGCTTGTGCGTCACCAGGTGTCAGATAATGTAGGTCTCCTCTGCTAATTAGTAGCCGTTTATACTGTTTTCAATGTGTGCGAGTATGGGATCATTTATGGCAGCTAAAACTGTGCAAGTTGATGGCTTAACTTCACAAAACAAGCTCTTGTTTAAACGTCAGATGACTTTTATTCAATATTTGCGTTTATGCAAAATAGCCGTGTGTTCACTGGGCTCACAGCACCAGGCCTACTGCACATGCACATTAGCTTGTCTGTGTGTTTGGTAGTCCACTAGATGGCGCCAAAACTCACAGTACTCTTACAGCCATGCTAGCATGACATTGCTGGAGCAGTTTATTCGTAAAATAGACGAATGTCGACGCATGTTTTGTCCCATATGGACTTGTTTTACAGTGTATTGATTTTTTTCTTAACGTTTTATGCCAGTTGTATTCAACTTTTGTGGGCAAAGCTGGGGAAACACCTGTTAATAGTCACCGGGTCGATATGGCTGAATGAAACCACAGTTAAAAAGAAAAGCCTCACTTATCACGTTAGTGTTATAATTTTGGACGCTTGCAGAATATATAACATGAATGACTGCTCATTCAATGCTAGTGTTTGTATAATGATTTGCAAAACTTTTTAAAAATAAAACGCTCGCTGACCGGAAGTAAGCTGCGACGTCAAACCAATTGCGGTCAAACCCATACATTGCGGCAAAGCATCATGGGAAAATCTCAGCCTATTTAACTTTCAAATTAACTATTACATGTCAATAAAATAGCATTAATCATTTGGTGAACGAGTTAGATTTTAAATTATGATCGTGTTCCACTAAACACTGTGTTGCTGCTTATTTCCGTAACACCGTCAGGCTGACTCGTATGTGGCTGAAACCCACCCCCCTGCCTGGCTATTTCCCACTCATACTTACCTGGCAGGGATGATACCATGATCATGAAGGTGGTTCGTCCAGAGTGAGGCTTTGCCATTGCACACAGGCAGTTCTGACCTCTGTGAATTCCTCAAATGTGGGAATCTCAACTGCACAATTTATGGTAGTGGGGACTGCGTACGCGCTTTCCCCTAATAACGTGTAAAAAAATAAAAAAAAGGCTAATTCTGAAAGCACAGTGGTAATCGGGGTTTCACCGATGATCGAAATCCTTGAAGAGTGTTTGGATTTCGGATGTGGTGGTTAAAACTACTTGAAACTATAACCGTATTTCATTCACTTGAATAGTTTTCTTCAGCTATAAAATGAGTCGCAAAGTCTAAAAGCAAAATTTCTCCGCCTGGGCTGCCTTGCTCCTCTGCATGTCAGTCTGCCGAACAGTCGCACTACCGTAGACTCGACTTCTAAGTGCACTAACATGCCTGGAGGTTGCTATTTTAATGACTGTTTGCTGGAAAACGACAAATACAAATCATGGATAACACAAGGAATAAATCCACCTGAAAGGTCTGCGAAAAGGATTTGCACCTTTTCACGAGGGGGACTTTGCGTAAGCCCTAGTACATAATTTTCCAGTGTGTGTACGTTACACATGCTAATTTTTCTAAATAATTGTTTTGCTATGATGATTGAAGTGCACTGAGTATGATACAATATGGCAGCGCTGTTATAGCAGTTAGTTATGGCGTGGTGATGTATGAAATATGCTGTGAACTTAGCCAACATTACTTAGCAGTAACAGTAATGTGAGTTACTTCACTCAAGTGAAAGCTTTAAACGTTAGCCCGATACTTAACTAGCCAACTTAAGGCTTTCTGATTAGAGACTAAAAGCAAAGTTATAACCAAGTAAATAGAAAAATGTTTATGTTTTTGTGTATGGCTGCAGCTTTTTTCTGGCATTAACACGGTGCCTTTGGAAACACCTTAAGGGGAAATAATGGTAAGAAGAGGGACTGTTCCATATGTCCACAAAGAATAGACACTGTTTTTGTGCTACCGAAGTTCCCTGGCTTTCATTCAAAATCTGTTTATCGTGAGCACCTACACATTAAACAACTTCAACATTATAGTGGCTTCAAGCTCACACTGAGGCCTGTGGGGCACTATCAGCCACTGAGACAGTAGACACATTTATATGTTTTTATATGTGAATATTTCATACTTTAAGGCTGTCTGTTTATTTAACGGAGATGAAAAAAATACATTACAATTGTACCTAAAAAATATCAAAGATGATAGATTAAATAAATCGATTTTAGGTAGATGCTTGTGCGTTCTTAAAGTCTTATATGTTGATTTGAATTGAGTGTGTCATCTGTTCAAAGCCTCCCAGTCAGTGCTGTTCTCCATGCCTGTCTTACTGCACATGGTGCACAAACACTTTAAAGGTGATCATTTAGGACTTCAACAATAATATAGACAGGAATGTAGTTAAACATCTCACAGTTAGTTTTGAATGAATGAACTAAAACAAAAAAAACATCTGTCTCCTACTTTTTGTGTCACGTAGGAAAGAAGCATCAATATCTGTGAGAAGACTAGATTAATTTGGCCTTGCTGTGTATTATTTTGGTTTGATTTTGATGTTTGGTGCAGTTTTCTTGTTTTGTTTTCAACAGAAGATTTGATTTGAACACATTTGTACATCTTAATTTTTAAGTGAGATGTGCCTTTTGAGTTTCAACACTATATGCATATAAGGCAGCCTTTTCCTTTTGCAGTATTTTTGTGTGGTGCGTTTTTCTATGTTTTGATGAAAGGGGAACAAAGGACATTTAACTCAACCTAAGATGATTTGTTGTAATTTTCACATGGTCTTACTGAGGTGATGCAAAGTGAAGCATGCATTCTTGTTTGTTTGTTTGTTTTTGTTTTTTTGGTAATGTGCTAGAAAAGCTTTAAAATTGACCTTAAAAGTCCTTAAAAAGTGCTTGAATTTGACCCTGAAAAGGTTTATGAACCCTGATTAATCCAACACATTATTGAAGTTTGCACTTTAACAAGAATGGGGATAGATAGTTTGTTATGGTATGTAACATCGTCTGTTTATCATAATACATCACACTCTTAGCTGTCTCTTGTATTTTAAAACTTGTAACAGCTATGATGTCTAATAACGCCTAACAAACAACACATCTTATTTGTTTATTGGCTGATAACAGTCAAAAAGACTAATGTTGGTGGATTTCATCATTCCCCTAAAACAGCTGTTGTTACTCCAGTCGGCTCTGATAGTCGCTCTGGTGGATAAATGGACCATTCCTCTTTTATGGGTTCAAAATGTGGTCATAAATATTTTGTACTTGTTTTCCTTCGTGGTGATGAAGGAAAACTTTGGGTTGGCATGTAAAAGGGCATTTATTCCCTTCAAGGACCTGCAGTTCAAAAAAGCGCCCCTCCGACAGCCAAACCCATCTGTTCTCTGATTGGATTGTTACATTTGTGATTGACATGACAATGACCAATCAGATGAAAGGAAGAAAAATAGGGTCAAAATTCGTACTTGTAACTTGCAGGTGTTTTTTTGGCTAAGTCCACACACAAATCTTTTTTACGCACACACAAATTCTTTTTACACATACAAATCCTGATTTACAAGTACAAAATATTTATGACCACATTTTGAGCCCATACTCTTTAAACTGCTTTTGAACTCTGTAAACTCGCGCTAATAAAACGGCAGACCACACCAGCAAACTCTCTTAGCTTTATTTATTTAAAAAAAGGAAACAAAACATGCAAGAGAATGCAGTCACAGTTTGCAACAGCTAAAAAGAAAACTACACTAGACATATAAATGTTTCTCATTATAACGTAATTGTGACAGGATACAGCCGTGAAGTGTCAGTACAACTCTTGTGGGATTTGATGTTTTTTATTATGTCCAGCTTCCTCTCAGTTATTTAAAAACACATACAAATAAACCAGACCATCATGTAAGTGTCTTTTGGTCTTGGCTGTATTTTATTGACTTGAACAGGCTCTCTTATTGAGACCGTGTTATTTAACAAAGTGGAATTTGCATTTGATCTGGCTTATGTTTTCTTTTAATTGAAGTATACACACTTTGTTTGGATTCAGTTTTTTCCATAATGCTGAGGCAATATTGTAACTAGAAAGTTACAAGATAAAATTCCACTAACAGCAAAGTACACCTTGCTACTTTTTTAACAATAAATGCTGCTCTGTCTTTATTAACCATGTAAAATGTCTTCCATGATTCTGAGCTGGTTTTTATAGTAATTATAGCTCACATATCTCAATTTTCCTGACATCTGCTGCCTTTTCTTAACCCCTCTTTTTTTGTTCGTGCCCCTTTACTTAATCTAAAGGTCTTTTTTCACCCCATTTTCTTTTCCCCTTTACCCAGCCCACTGTCATCTCACACCCAGACCTTCCCCTTTCCACCGCCATCAGCAGCATCTCGACCCCCGCAGCAGCCCGTGCCCAGGCCACGATGCTGGGTGGCCGGGAGGTTCTTGTACACGGCCCGGCTGTATGGAATGAAACACAGGCCCAGCTGGAGGTGTCGGGCCAGACGACAGTATGCAGCCAGTGCCAGGACTAGCAGAGGAGTGACCAAGAGGAAGCCCACCACCAGCAAAGCTACACAGCCTCCATCGGTCAGTAGGTCTGAGCAGTAGGGTGTAGTTCCATGGGGGCGGACCTGCAGAGACCACACGGAAAACTTTAGTGTTTTCAGTCAGTCGGCATTTTAAACCTTTATTTTGCAACTTTACCCAGGATGATACATTTTTTTAAGAAGGCTCTGCTCCCACACAGTTACACACACGAAAACCTTGGCTGATCTGCCGGCCATCATCACAATCCAGTAAATGACGTACTGTATGTGGTATGTGTGTATGAGGTGAGGACAGACACCAGTTGGTAGTCTGAGATATAACACTCTTATTGTCTCTCACACACATAAACACATGGATGTCTGAGAAAAATAAATGGAACTAAAAAGACGTTGGTTGAAGCTACTGTGAGCTGGATCGATGCTCTATGTCAAAGTATGCGCAATAGCACAGTGGGAGTGGAAGAAAAGGTGAAGGGTTCAAGATATGAATGTGGAAGAGGAGGAGAGACGGTAAGCCTGAATTATGCCTATCACCCTGTGAAGTGAACATACGAATGCACGAGCAAAGTGCAGGCTGCAAGAAAGAGGAGAAAGCAGAATGACATGGAAAACACTAAACTCTGTCAATCTTTGCCTGTTAAGTGGCAAAGCTGTGTATAGTTTAACTCACTGGTGTTTTCTTTTCTTTAACTATCATCTTTTAATGATGCTGATGTACTGGTGCACAACTGAGCAAGGCAAGAGTTGTGCACCAGAATCCACTGCTTCCCGCAGCACCGGAAATTGAAATAACGTCTCCTATATTGTTCCTTTAAATGATTAAAGTCGTGCAGTCTTAAAACCGTATAGTTGATTTAATCTTATTTAAAATTAAAACAACGTACATTCTGCATAAAAATATAATATAGTGCGAGTTAACGGAGGAAGCGTTTAGAATAGGAGTCGTAGAAGATAAGACTCGCAGAGGTATGCCCGTGTTTGTTTTAAAATCGTGAGAGCTCCTGAATGTCTCCCGATCTGACGCAGGGTGTACTGAGAAAGGAATGCGCTTGTTTCTTTTTTGCAAAAAGTTGTATATATTTCATGTGTGGTTGACTGTTGCAAAATAGTTGATTTTATGCGGTCTGTTTTCTTAAATACTTAGATCCAACTTACTTTCTGGATATGTTTTTTTCTTCGGCCCTTTTTATTTCTCCTGAATTTCCTCCTTTCTTCACCCTGCCAGATCCTGCTTAATCCCTTTCTAAGCTGGTGTCACATGAGGTCTTATTGTGAGAGAACATGAGAGAATCCTGGTCCCTCTGGTTATTAAGGAGGCCTACACAAGTGCCACTGGTATGTGTGAAAGCCTCTGATCCACCATGACTTTTTGGTTTAGTCCAGGTGATGCTTCTGCATACGATGTTAAGTGAGCAGCTTGGTTTTAGCTGTATGTGCTTTTTAAAAATATTGTTTGCTCATATGCAATTCTGTGTATTAACCATTTATTTAGTTTATAATATTTATATATTACACCACTTTATGGTGTGAAAGCATTTTAAATATTATGCTTTCACAATCATATGTTAAAAAGTGTATTTTAATCCCTAAAGCAGACATTCTTTAAAGTTTTGTGCTCTAATGCCTATCCTAGACTGCTGGCCACTTGCCCTGTGCAGTTGTTTCTTCTCAACATCTAAAAGAATCTGAGACTTATCAGATTATAAAACCTCTCATTGATGATAGAAGCCAAAGCACTCCCTAAACCCCAAGCACACTATTTCAAACTTGTGGATAAAAGTTACAAGATTAGGACTTGTAGATATTTCATAAAAAGATGGATGCAATCATCTCCACTTAGCATCCCTCCTTACATACTCCAGTGGTTTCAAATGTCTGTGATGCATGATTTTTGAGAGCAAATAGCTCTCTGAATTATTATGAAATGCGTCTGAGGATGCATGTAGATGTGCTAATCGAGTTTAAATTGCGCCTGAATGCTGCGGTGCAGCAGAAGAACACAAAGAGTTCACACAGTTTTCACACGTTCCCGTTCATTCGCTCCCCGTTTTCCCTTCTCTTACTGTAGAGTGACAGAGGAAGCCAAACACAACCATGACGATGGCTGGTGTCAGGATGATCCCGAACACCAGTCCAGCGAGGCACGCGTTGATTGCGGCGATCAGCACGTTCTGAGCGGTCACCAGCACCGAGCAGGCCCAGCAGTCGAGAGATCCCCGCAGCTCCAGAGGAGCCTCGCTTCCCCCGCCGCCACTCTCAGCTGCAGAATAAGGAGGAGGCACAACCACACGTGAAGGTGTTTCTCTCCCTCCACCCACAGCCGTGGTGGATGCCAGGGAGTTGGAATGGTGAAGATGCTGCTGCTGCTGGTGGTTGGTGTGGTGATGGTGGTGGTGAGGTGGCAGCTCCTCAGACAAGTCCAAGGCCTGATGGTGTGCCCCCCTCTCGAGAGTACCAGTCATACTCATAACGAACTGTGTGAAGAAAAAGAAATCGAAGCTTGGTCTGAATCAACATCAGGGATGAGCAGATTGTGCACATCATTGCAGGTGTTTTGAAGGTGTTGTGTGGCCAATGTGTTTGTGGTGGAGACTGTGTGAGCGGTCACGTGTCAAAGTTACAAAAACCACTGCAAATTCTTCAGATTGCACATATCCATGGGTTAGTGGTTGTGGGTTCACTAAGAGGTTACATGCTTTTTCTGTCAGGAAGCTAGCCTTGTGTGATGCCATCTGTGAGGTGATGATTATCAGCGATCTGATTGGCCAAAAGGAAAAGGCCCCATAATTGCTATATGTAGTTTGTGAAGTGGAGAGATCAAGGCTAACTCGCATCAAAGTTTGTACATGTGGGTGTTGTTTGCCCATGTACTTGTGGCTATGTGGTGTTGTGTGTTCTGTATGTACAGGAGAATATATCTTGTACTAGTAAAACAGTCCACCGTTACAAATTGAACCCTTAGTTTTCACCGTAGCTCAGTGAAGCACCAGCTCAATAATGCCCATGACTTTGCTACTTTAAAAAACTGCACCGCAACGAATTATTCGCTTATTTTGTGTTAAAATAATGGTCAGGTTTTCTCGTGATTTAGCAATTTTTTGGCATCGGAAGAAATCAATATAGGAACAGCATTTTAAAAGGAGCTGGTCACAGGTTTGTGTATATTACTGTAGGTCTTCACCTTATAATATAAAGTGCTTAGAACAATAATCCAACATGTTCACAGTATTGCAGGGGACAGGGTTAAATATTTTAAATATTTTGGTTAATTAAAATAAAATCTTAAAATTATCTATTTTCCCGCGATATTATTAATGCCCAACATGCCATTATTGCAAAATGTTAGGCATTTTTATGGAAATATAACAGTTTATAGAATTATTTAACTTGTATAAATAATGGCCTTGTGAGCATAAAATATTAAAAATAAATAATGGCAATTTTATATAACAAAGTAGATAGATATATCATTTTTAATGTGGTCATTATTTAACTTAAACTGATTTCAAGAGATCTTACACCAGGACGTTGCACCAGGGTTTATGGGGTACGCAGCTGCGTCTGCTGCAGGATATCCTCACTTCTCTGAGGTCAGGAGACAGCGATGACCATGTTGGAGAGAGGACGTGAGAGTACCACGGCTTTGCAAGCTGCCAGAAAAAGCTTCAGTGCTGGAAAAATCCCAGCAGGAAAGACCTACTCAACCTGTCATCCTTTTCTTTTTAAAAGCATTGCCACACACTGATAGGAAGGCCATCTTTTCTTTGACTTGAATGAGTCACAGATTCATATTTATGCCGTATGGGAATGCTGTGTGGACAAAAATTGAGCACGTTAGAATCTATCCTGTGCAGGAACCAGTGGAGGGCTATGCCTGTGCTGGCGGTGGTGTGATGTGTGTAATGAGTGGTTCATTGTGATGGCAAGATGTAACTTGTGTGCACAACAGCAGCTTTTTGTACAAACAAAAATGGGTGAGGCCGTTTAATCATGTAAAGTCAGAAAGGTCAGGTAAGATGGCCGTGTGTGCACGCTGTGTGCACTTACAGCTCAAGTGGAACAAAAAGTAACCTTCAAAATGTTGGACTCACTCAGCAGGTACAACAGATCCGGGGGTTTCGTGATGCTGTCCTGGGTGCTTTAGTGTTAATTTTTCCACGCCTGTGTCCCATTGTTATCCCAAGTGTTTTTGTAAGGTGGAAGGTCATAGAGGAAGGACTGGCAGGAAAGTGTGTATGCGCACATGCGTGTGTGTGAGGTGACTCATTGTGCTGCTTACTGAAAATACATTTAAGGACTCCGCCCATTTTACTCACTGCTCTTACTTTTCGTGGAGTAACGTGTTGTGTCATAACTAAATCGATTATTTAGTTTAGATTAAATATGGAAAACTGAGCAGCGAGGTTAATGAAGCTACTGTATGATGATCTTTTGTTTGCCCGACACTTTTTCTTTTTGAATTTATGTTTTTGTCATACTGTCTAGCGCTATATTGTAGATTAGCTAGGTCTCAGTGCTGTCATGCTTCATTGATTCAGGGAGATTTTCTATTGTTCTTTCTTTCTATTATCTGGAACAAAATAGCTGCAATAATACTTGTTTGACTCTATATACTCATTACGTTCTGTTGAACATCAGTAAATAGATGTAAACAATGTTTTAGCTTCAGTGTAGTAACTTAAATCTCAGCTGTTCAGTGTTAAATGATTTCATTGTTTGAGGTCGTACTCACGTTGTGCTGTGGGGCCCGGTGGACCTCTTGCTGTTCCTCCTCCAGATTGTTGCTGCTTTTCTCACTTCTTCTGCAGAAGACTTGTGACCAGTCTGTCAGCCACACTTGTGCACTCCCTGCACACTTTAATGAAGCTCTTTCGCTCTGCTTTTATTCCTTCAACTGTTCTTTTCCAGTTCTCCAGAGTGAAGTTGAAACAGGCTTTGAGATCTTCTTGGAGGTTCCCCTCTGAAGCCTTATCTCTTTAGGTGATAAGTTGGTTTCCTGCAGCTTTGCTTTTGGCTTTTGTCAGATATCCTGAGATGTCAGTAGAAAAGATTGCGTCTTAAATCTTCTGTCGTCTTCTCCAATCGTCCAATCAAATTGTTGCTGTGGACGAAGTAGTGCAGAGATGATGGTGGAAATAACTGGAGCTTCCAGTTGCCGTGGTCTTTGTCTTCGGTATGTCAAACTGTCTCTGCCCTCCTCTTTTTACCCCCCATCTGATTGAGTCCAGAGTGCTGTCTCTTCCCTCCTCCTGCACTCCCTGCATCCATCCCACTTTCTCTCCACCCACCAAACTTATCAACCCCCCCTGCTTTTCTCCAGCAACTCCTCTCACTGCACACATTCCACCTCTCTTATCCAGGACATGCTACACCCCTTCACCCTCTCCCTGTTGCAATGGGGGCTGGGTGTTGTGTGTTAGGGGTCAGAATGAGGCGGCTGACCTGATAAGTTGAGGTGCAGGAAAGCAGAAAAAAGGGGGGGAAGGGCAGTAGAGGCAGACTTGGTTTGTCTTAAAAGTGGAGGTACCTCCGAGCTGAGCACATTCTTTTTATCATGTTTGTTTGTATTACAGAGTCCAAAAACTGCTTTATAAAATGTTAACCAGTGATTAAAACCTACAGGTAGAATTGATAAGAGGCAGATGATGCCATCTGACACTTACAGTTTCATACACAGCTCTCTTAAGGTGTCAACGCAGCATTTCAATCAGGTTGACTTTGACTTTGACCAGGCCAAGCTTTAGCTGGCAGACAGATGGTCTCACATTTGACTCTGAATACTTTATATACAGAAGAGTTCATGGTTGACTTAATGACTGCAAGATGCCCAGGTCCTGTGGATGCAAAACAAGCCCCCATCATCACCCCTCCGCCTCCATCCTTGACAGTTGGTGTGAGGCGTTTGTGCTGAAATGCTGACTTTGACTCCTTTTAAAAGGAGTTTTTGGTTGCGTTGTTATTATAAATCATGCCGTAGAAGGTGTGATTTGGACCTCTGTGGGTCTTAGAGGTAGTCTGTGACACCAGTGTGTGGCATTGCCGTGCACGCACGAAAAGTTGGTTTGAGTCCAGAATAGCGCCCTCTTTGTGCTACATGCTACAAAAACAGAGAATCACTAAGTTTAGTGAGAGCTGAAGCAAATTTTATACATCTAGATTTAGCTTGACCATGTGTGTGTGTGTGTGACTGTGTTTATATGTCTTTGTGGGGATCAAAAATTGGAAGTTTACTACACTTGTGGGGACCAACAACCCTTATGGGGACCAAAATCTCGGTCCTGGAAAGTTTGAAGTCATTTTTGAGACTCAAAATGTGGTTTTAGTGTCAGGGATACAATTAGGTTACGGTTAGGTTTAGGCTGAGGGTTAGGATTAGGATTAGGGAGTCATTGTTGATGGTTAGGGTAAGCGGCTAGGGAAAGCATAAAGTCAATTAGATGTCCCAACAAAGATATGAAAACATATGTGTGTGTGTGTGTGTGTGTGTATGTCGTTTTTAGTGCAGTAATGTTTAATACATGTTTTTTTGTTGCGTAGTTCATGCCCCTCTTTCTTAAATATACTGACTACACTGATCCAGCTTTTCTCTGTAAAATAAAAGCAAATGCTCAAGATGCTTTTATGTTCAGTAGGTCTTTATAGAAATGAGTTTTAGATTAGCTAAAAAGATTTTTAAGTAGAGGAAACACTGATTTGACCTGCGCCCTCCGCTTAAAGGACATTGTCTTCAAATACTACATTACGTTGTTGCTCTTAAAACATCCTGTTGTTAGGGCTCGACAATGCTGTCTGCGGCTTTGAAGACCTGATCAATATCCAGCAATAGTTCTGTCTATGCTGTTGGGTTCAAATCAGCCAGGTACCTGATAAAGTATAAAATTTAAGAATTTAAGCACTAATAGATTTAATATAAATATAGATGGTTGATGGGGTTTTTTGTGTAATCAGTTTGAAGTCGCATGTATAGCTTTTATCCTTAGGTAACACAAATAATAACTAAAGATTATTAAAAAGGAACTACTATGTTTCCATGTGTGAAACTGCACACTTATATTATGACAACTGTTTTATTCTAAATGCTAACAAAAAGCCTCTATGGTATAAAACTCCCGTGCACAGTGACAGAACGTTGGGAGGTCACCGTGTCCTCGGGTTAAGCTAGAGGCCATGGGGCCAGCAGGAGGACAGGCTGAAGGAAATCCTGCTTGAAAACACACAGGAAGACCACCTCCGTCTGTCTATCTGTCCACCCCGCTGCAGTCAGGTGGCGATAAGAGAGCCAACGCTCTCGTCTCAGCCAAGAAAAAAATACTTCAGCTATGCAATCATTACCAAGCGGTGTAATCAGGACGATCAAACTTTGATGTTTGTTTACGCTGCTCTTACTGACCATGAGAGCAAAGGCTGTGAAGTAACTATTTCATCTGTAATGTCGAGATCATACAAAAAACAACCAAGATCTAAAGTGGTGACTTTTCTGCTGTAGCATAAAGGCTTATACTCTTATGCTACATTAAGCAGAAAGGTCACCTCTAGTTCTACATACCACGTATAGCTGTCCCATTGATGTCTTCAGATTTATTGGGTAACTGGGGATAATAAAGAGGCCAAAGAAGGGCTTTAAGTAAATAAACAGTGTAAGCTCAAAGCAGAGGAAAAAGGCTGGAAAATCAGGATCAGACAACACTAATTATTTTGCTTATGCTCTGATCTTTTATCATTTCACTGATTACAGCCTTTGTGGGTCTCTTGGGATCCTGCCGTCTTACCTCACTGCTTTCTATCAGTGTAACTCAGATTATCTCCCATTCTTCATGTTTCTTGCAACATCTTATATCCGTTTATTATCGGACTGCTGCTCCTGCTGCTCATCATACTAAACTTGAGGTGTGACTTTGACCAGAATAAATCACCATCTGAACAGATAGATTCTTACAAACCACTTAGATTATGTGTCTTACAAACCATGTAAGACTTGTCTGACAAGAAGTTACTTGAAGCATGGATATACTACCTTTTTTGCAATAGTGCTCATTGGTGGCTGTGGTGGTGTAAACAGAGAGCAATCTAAAGCAAACTTTAGTGCGTTCTCTGTGTGACTTGTTGTCGTATAATCTGTGAGGAAAGTCTGCACACGTCTGTTATTGCTTTGTGCTGTTTCCTGCTCTGCTATCTCTGAGGTTTTTCTGCTTGTGCAATCTCCTTCCTTAGTTTATCCTGGATTCTGATGTCCAACTGGAAACTTTTAGATTACTCTAGCTGTATTTTTTCACACGCTTGTCTAACAATAGCAAGCCTGAGGTGAGGACGTGAATAACAAAGCCGTGCCAAACATATGTCACAGCCAAAGGATATGACTGTTTTTAAATGGTTTGAAGGAGGGTTGTGACATATTTTAGAGCGGTGAGGTGGCTGTATGTGTGCTATAAATAAGAAGAGAGGTGCAAGAGGATGGTTAGCGGAGACGGATCATCAGAGAGGTTAAAGCTATTGTATTCAGTGTGCAGCTAATGAATACTTTAAAACAAGCTGGACACAGCTAACACAAAGAAGTTTGTCTTGCTCCTCCATGTCTGCGCTCACATTAATGAAGGCTTTGACAGGATTTATGTGGCGATTGATTTTTCAGCAAATTGTGTCACAGAGAGCTCTGTGTGTTTCATATCAAATATAGAATAGGTAATAAATATTTTAATTATTGAATTTTGAGGTAATAAATACATTTCAGTGGATTTTTGTGACCAGTGTTGCTACAAAGTAGCAAACCTAAAAGCCTGGCGATACCTGATGAATATCATGACAGTGGCCCAATTTTCCAAACCGTGTTAGCTTCAGCTCCAGCAGTGGAGAACCGACTAATTAGGACCTATAAGATATACTTTAATGCAGCACCAACACATTCCCAAGTTTGTGCTGCTTTAACTTCACTGCGCAGCTTCCTTCAGTGGTATTAATAAGGAACATTTGCATTCGAGCACACGATTATTATAGGAATTAACAACAAGTGGTGCTTAGAGTGAAATAAATAATAGAAACTCTGGTCTGATACCCGGACTAGAGAGACAGACACCTCTGTGAGACATTTTAATGCAAAAATATGATCACAATTTTTTATCAATCACTATTTTTTGGTGTATAGTTACTTCTTGAAGGTAAATAAATTGCAGTTCAAAAACAATTAAAGGAAGACTTGGAGAACAATTGAGATCTCAGTGGGGTAAAAAATCATGTTGGATATCTGTTCTGATATGGACCGAATAATGAGTTAGGTGTCAGGTTTCGGAAAGCAGGAACCAAACACAGGACCGTCTGAGTTGGCGACAGTGATATCACATAGTTTGATGGAAATGGCTTGTCATGTCTTTTTTCCTGTCTTCCTTCTCGCACCCCAACCGATCGCAGCAGATATCCACTCCTCCCTGAGCCTGGTTCTGCTGGAGGTTTCTTCCTGTTAAAATGGAGTTTTTCCTTCCCACTGTCGCCAAAGTGCTTGCTCATAGCGTGTCATATGATTTTTTTCCATGTATGTATTATTGTAGGGTCTACCTTACAATATAAAGCGCCTTGAGTCGACTGTTGTTGTGATTTGGTGCTGTATAAATAAAATTGAATTGCATTGAATTGAACTGAAATGTAAATGATCAAGCTACAGAAGGCTAAATTTAAAGACACCCAAAAATCTCTGTCAGGTCAGTTCATTTTGCAGAAATTTCATCACAGCAACTCAAAATAATACTCAGTAGTTTGTATGTAATGCATCCTCCAGGAACTGCCTGCATACTCTTGTCACATGAGGCCCGATATTGTTGTGCACCAGGAGGAACCCAGGACCCACTGCACCAGCGTAGGGTCTGACCAATCTCTGCAAGGATACCTAATGGCAGTCAGGGAGCTGTTGCCCCCGTTGCCCAGCCTGTAAAGGTCTGTGACATGCCTCAGACAGGCAGCATAATGTTTCCCACAGGTTCTCCAGACCCTTTCATGTCTGTCACATGTGCTCAGGGTAAAAATGCTCTCAGTACACAGAGCTCCAGTGGTGGACCTGCCAATTCTGGTATTCTCTGGAAAATGCTAAACTGTGGGCTCCATGTGACAGTGAGCACGGGCCCCACTAGAGGACGTCAGAGCCTCAGGCCACTTTCATGAAGTCTGTTTTTGATTGTTTGGTCATAGACATTTACACCAGTGGCCTGTTGATGTTATTTTGTAGTTCTTTGCAGTGCTCATCCTGTTCCTCCTTGCACAAAGGAGCAGATACCAGTCCTGCTGATGCGTTAAAGACCTTCTATGGCTTAGATGGTGCTGGGAGACGCAGCAAACCTTCTTGTAATGGCACGTATTGATGTACCATCCTGGATGCATTGAACCTGTGCAACCTCTATAGGATCCAGATATCACCTCATGCGACCAGTGGTGACACTGACACTAGCCAAATGAGGGTTGTCTCATTGTTGCCCCTCTAGTGCACCTGAGGTTAATTTCATCTCAACAGCAAAGCAGCTAAAACTGATTAACAACCGTATACTGATTGTATATGGATTAATTTTGGATTGCAGAAAGCACACCTGAACCTAAATGAGTGGGTTCATCCTTTGACCCTTCTCCACTTCTACATCAAGTTTTATAAAATGCGTCTCGAGCGAAAGATGCCGGTGTCAGATGAGAGGTGAAGAAATTCAGACAAATTGTTCTCAGTCTGAATTTATCAAAAAGCGTTTATTAATAGTCATAGTAATGTCACAAATTCACAAGTGTTTAAGACATGTCTGGCTCAGTTTGGTGTGTATGTCTGCAAGTATGTCTGTGTGGATTCTCTAAACAGTGCAGTTATAAATGAATGACCACAAAGAGAAGGAAAGTGTAAGATAATATTGCAACAGGAAAAATAGAATTCTCATTTTAAGAAGACAAAAAAAAGAAAAATTGTTCAGAGAGAACATTTAGCACCATCTATCCCGTTAGCATATTCAACAGATATCATAAAATCATTAAAATCTCATCTAAAAGCCCCCTACATATTAAAAAAAATTACCATTTCTCAAAAGACTTTGGAAAAAAAGTCATTCTGTTCTTTTTTTTAATAAGCGTACAAACACAGCATTCCATTAGTCATCTTCTCTACGTGAGCAGTGTGCCTATTGTCTACAGGAAAGGTGGTGTTATATTAAAGATAAAGATATAATTTAATATATATCATGAGAGAAAAGACAGGAGGCGAGAGGCGAGCACCAGAGAAACAGTAGCCTTCACTCCGTCGGACACAGCCTCCATGTTTTAGTTCTTACAGAGCAAACAGTCACCATAAAACAAAGGGAATAAAACATAGCAAAATTGTACAACCCTATCAGAAAAGGGAGAACGCCAATATCCAATAAATAGAGGAAACATTTTAAATTAAATGTACAATGCCAAAAAAAAAAAGTTCAGGAAATACGAAGTCTGCATATTGGAACAAACAAAACACACACCAGAGGACAATGACTTTTTCTTTTTTTTAAAGAGAGAGGTCATACACAGAGTGAAGAAATGAACAAGACCTGACGACCTGTGACAACTGAATATTAATCTCCAGAGAAAACAAAAGCTAGAACTCATAGAAACAAAATTTACAACACATTCAAACTTCTGAAAAAAGTAAAGTTTAAAAAAACACAAGAGCCCCTCCCCCAACCCCCCACAAAAAACAACCAAAGTTGCTATAACCCGTATCTTTTGAAGCATTCCAAACAATTTTTAAATTCTTAATGCTTTTAGAAAAATGTTCATAACTCTATTATTAGTATTTTTCCATTTTCTCTTTTCTAAATACAAGGCCAATGTGGTATATATCTAGGCGGATCTAGTTTAGAAAAAAAACAAACAAAACAACAATAAATTATTTTTAAAAAGACAGCACCCCACGAGAAATTTCAAAACAGCATGTACAAATTTCAATATTCAAGACAAGAGAAGAGTTCTTTCCGGTACTGACAGAAACACGCCGCTGAGACCATCAACTACCCTCCACAGTTTGTTCAATGACAGCACCAACTGTCCCCGTCAACCACCACAGAGTCCAGGGGTTCTCGTTGAAAGCACCATCTGAGAGTAAACTGGTATCTTATTGGCGGCTTGGTTTTTTTTCTCTTTGTAAACAAGTAATGAGTAAACGTAGTCAACTGGCTATTCGGCAAGTAGTAGCAGTAGTCGCAAGAATCATGCTAAATAATAATGAATGGGTAAGTTGAAAACCAAAGTGAAACTGTCTTTGTCCTGCCTCGCAGGAGTTTTGGTTATGGCTGAGGAGATGTACGTGGGGAGCTCTGTCATCGGGAGGAGGAGGCCTGGAAAGATGAGACACAGAAACAAAGATTAAAAATAGATATATTACTGACAAATTTAAAAAGTCAAAGTTTTCGATCGAGTTATTTCAGGAAAGAACTGGGATTATGCACTAAAAAGTCAAGTCTCACCAGGGTGAAGGAATCGTATACGTTCATGAGCTCCTCTATGCGGTACTGCTCCAGCACAACTACGTTGGTCAGGCTGGGGTTGCGGCGTCGTGCGCAGTCCTCGCAGTGAACCACGTACGTCTTCCTGCTGTTGTTCTCACTCGTCACAAACAACAAATTGAACACCTCCACCTGCGACAGGAAAGAACAGCAGAGGGGTCAAACTTTGATGAGGAGCCGTCTTTCAAATCTACAGCTTCAGAGTTTGATGATACTAAAAAGTCTTATTTTTCCTAGCTTGTAAGCTTACTGGTAATGTTAAGACAGTAGACTCAGTCGCCATTCTGTGTGCCATAACAAACTCACTCTAAAACCCCTAAAAAAGGTCTGTAGATGATGAAGATGAAGATAACTACCGAAGCCACAAAGCAACGAAAGTTTAAGTTTGTGTTAGCAGAAAAGAGAACTCGGTGGCCGACGGTTACTCACATCGCACTCGTTGCAGTAGTAGGCAGGCTCGTCTTTGACTCGACTCTGATAGGAAATCTTTTTGCCTTCAGCCACCAGCTGGTCACGCAGGATCTGGATGTGCTTCATGGACTGCATCAGGCAGTGTCTGACAGGAAGGCAGAGACCCACGTTTGCAATCAATATCAATATTCACTGGCAGTTTTTCTGTGGATTACCACTTTAAAATCATTGCAATATTTTCTGCTTTCACTAAAACAGATTTTTAGTTTGTGCTGCTGTGGATTTACGTACCAAGTGCCTAAACTTTGGTGTGTAAGCAATAAAAACCAGTTGTACTCACTTGATCATCTTGTAGGTGTCTGGGTCAGTGGTCTTCAGAGTGCGGGCCACATTCCAGGACACATGAATCATGGGGACAATGGACTTCACCTTCTTCACTTCGTTCCACTCAAACCTCTCGAGCGCCAGCTGATACTGGTAGCCTGTAAATATACATGAAACAATATTGAAAAATACAAGAAATGCTACCTTAAAAAAAGAAAAAGAAAGAAAAGTTGAATGAATATACATTTGGCCACTAGATGGTGCCCTTCTTACCATTCAAGGGTCCAACATTCCAGGCAATATTGTTGCACCAGCCCACAGCCTGAACCCAGTGAACAGTACCAGCATTAATCCACACCAAGTCTCCAGGCCGCTGGATGAAGCGGTACACTGGGATGTTGGCGTTGTAGAGGTCCTCCAGGACTGGCCACCAGGACCCTGTCAGGTAGTCCACTCCGTGCCTGAGAACATTAAAGGCAGACATGTAGAAGGTGTCCAACTGTTGTAAACCAGTCTCACCACAACACTCCTGCACATCCACTGTTAGTCTCCAGCTACTCACTTCTCACAGAAGTCACTGATGGCCTGCCAATAGTTGTCATGGACACAGAACCACTCGCAGTCTCCGGGGCCAATATTGATGTTCACTGAGCAAAAGTTGTTGTTCTCCTGGTGACCTGTCAAATAAGCACACACAACATTGTATGTTTTTGCTAATAGTGATTGAAGCTCCATCACTCATTTAGATAGTAACCTGCGCTGCCCATAGTTTCCTTTACCTGGTGTTCGGCTCCCTGGGACCTTCATGTAGAGCTGGACGCTGTTCATGCCTAAGATGGTGTGTCCGACATGGGTCAGCATGTTTCCGCTGGATGACACGCGCATAAATGCTGGAAGCTTCTGCAGCTCCTGAAGCTGAGGCTTCCACCTGAGCAGAGAGACAAAAGATTTGAATGCCATTCTCTTAGGTAATGTACAATTATTAGCTGCACAAAGACACAAAGAGTTGTTTTAGGCTACTCACCTCTTGGGATCAGAGAGATCAATGTTGGTGCCAAATTTAATGATTTTCCCAACTGGTTTCTGCTCACCACTAAAGAAGATATTGAAGCATTAGTACAAATGACAAAACCCTGATGTGCCTCCAAAAAAGCTGGGTTAAATGTTTCATAGAAAAGTACACTTACTTGCAAGTTTCTTTAGAGCTGTCTTTGTTGGGAGTCTCAGAACTGTTGGGTGGCTTCTTCTCATCGTCTTCATCATCCTCTTCATCACTGCCTTTCTCCTCCTGAAAACACAGACAACAAATTTATAAGACAAATGCAGACACATGACAGTCCAGACCGTCTGGCGTAAAACATGAATGGGGTAATGGAGCACTCCATGTTGCATAACTCTTGCTGTATTGTTAAACCTCTGGGATCATGTTCCAAGCTGCTGTTTCAAACCTGCTCTTAACAGTTCAGGAAAAAAAAAGAAAGAATATGAGCTCCTTCAACTTCTGCTCATAAAATGAAAGAATTAGTTTCAACACTGTTGGATGTCTTTTAGATGCTTCCACAGTTATTAGAACTGAAGTTTGAACTGGAACTAAAGCCACTGCTTTATTAATAACAAACCACCCTGTCACTCAGACTCTATCTATTAATGGTATCTTTTATGCATACATTCAGTTATATTGAGGGCTGTAATTAGCATATATTGGTTATGGTTACAGAGAAAACATGTTCTATATCCACACTGACACGACTTATTTTTTGCTCCACCACCTATTTTAATCTTTAGGATTACCATATAAAGCTAACAATTTTAATTTCTGTAAATAGCACTGGATCAAAAAAATACCTGGAGAGACTCCTGGAAGCTGGAGGCCTGGTACTGGGCGTACTTGGCGATGGTGGTGTGGGAGCGGCTGCTCTCACAGGGCCACGTCTGGCCCGTGCCACTAGGGTCCCAGTTCTCGTCGGCAGGTTGCTGCACTTGAGTCCTCACCTCCACCATCTGATCTGCATTGGCTTCCACCAGGGATTTTGTTGAAAAGAGCCCAAGGTCTGAAAAGGTAATGGGAAAATTAGGTACAAGTTTTCCAAATCCTGTTTCTCTTCTTCATAAAATTTGGGAGAGTCTACTTGCATGTTGTTTCATTATATTTGTTTACACATAAGCCACTGTGAACTTACTGAGTCGCAAAGATCCAGCTAGTCCTCGGATGACAGTAACAGGATTCTTGGAGTCAGTACAGAACTGCAGGAGGACAGGGGAGAAGGCATCCCTCTTGCTTTCCAACTGCAAAGAAGAACATTACCGCGTTACAAAATCTCTTTTTATGCATAATTAAATCACAGGTATCGCTCAGTAGCGCGAGTATTGTTGGTGTATTGTCTATAGATCTCTTCATGTTGTTTTAAACAATGTATATTTAAGTGATAAAACACTGAAAGTCCAGAATTTCCCCAATTTGCCTTTGTTGCTTGCTGTTCTGTATGTTGGGAAAACCCATGTGAAGTCTTTGGCCACCACAGAATTTGTGTACAGTAGGTGTGTGTTAGAAACGTAGTGACGTACATAGATGCTGGGTGTAGGAGGGTTGAGTTTCTCCCTGGGAATTGGTTCCTCTCTGCTTATTATGGGTTTCACAGAGAAGGCTGGCAGTAAGTAGGATTCTTTAAACTTCCCTTTGAGTCTGGCTGCCCTACAACAGGAAAAAAGGCAAAGGTTGACAGATGCAAACATGAAGGCACCAATCATTTCTCTAACAGTTCATTCCAAAACTGTTACTTGCTAATTTAGCTTCATTTGAATACTTGTGAGACATTACATGACATCAATTTTTAATTTGCACTTACTTGCAGGATCGGATAATCTCACTTGCAGTGTTCTTGATGCTAATGTCCTTCAGCGGAATCCTTTTTTCCTCCACCTCTGAGGCAATGAACGTCTCCCTGTCGCCGCTCTCCACTTTGATCAGCCGAATCTTGAGCTCTTTTGGTGGCCCATCTGACAACGCCTTCAATTTCATTAAATCTGTAGAACCTAACGAAGATCCAGATTCGCCTTTTTTGTGCTCAGAAGATCTTTCTCCCGTACTTGAGGTCCATTCTCTACGCTCGCCTTCACTTGTGGAGCTGGTACTGGATGCTTCCTTGCATTTCCTTTTTTCAGTTTCATAGAGACCAAAGGTTTTCTCTGAGCCCTCCTTTCTCTGGAGATTGAGATCACTTAGGATTCTGCGATCTTTCTCTTTATGGCTCTTGCCATCTTTGTGCCGCTTGTGGCTGGAACTGGAATGGGTGGATGAAGAAGAATCTTTCTTGTCTCTATGCTTTTTCTTTTCCTTTCTATCTTCGTGCTTTCTGCTGCTGCTACGACCGTGCTTTCTCTTCTTTTCTTTGTCCCTCTGTCTGTCTCGGCTTCTGCCTTTCTCTCGGTGTTCCCTTACTTTCTCGGGTTTGTGTCTGTTCCCCATTTGACCTTGGCTGTCATGTTTTTCGTAGGAGCTCTTGTAATGGAGTGACTGTCGGCTAAGCATGACCTCACAGCTCTTGCCCAACTCTGCCAAAGAAGATTCAGAGATGGTTGTCAACTCTTGCTCCTCCTTCATCGGCCTAATAGGCTTTATCGTAGGAATGCTTTTCTTTTTAATAAAGGTGATGCTTTCCTCTGAGTCCCCTTCATCTGTCCAGACATCCGAGTCCTCTAATTTCAGCTTCTTATCTTCCAGTAGAAAACGAGGAGAGGACTTTATGGGTGGGACAGCAGGACTGAATGGTGGGTTTGTTGAATCTGATGTTGGAGAACTGCTTTGCTGCTGGCAGCAGATATCAGGGCCCAGTGACAGCGAAGAGGAATATTTGACCCCAACCAGAGCTGATGGAGGAGGTCTCCCAAAAGGCCCGCCACGGTAGGCATACTTCTGGCTCTCTAGGACAGTTGCTAGAGACTTGAACATGCTATTAACACCCGTCTGATGAAGGTGGGGTCTTTGGGGTGGCGGAGAACAAGATGGGGCCTCGGAATCCTCTTCATCTTCGTCCTCATCAGGGTCACTTTTAATCTGTTCAGGGAGACCGTAAAGTTTAGCCAAGTCACTGTGACGGTAATTGGTGTTCCCTATTCCCATTGGCATGTCCACGTGCTGTTTAGGATTATTTGGAGAAGGTTTAAGATAGTCCTCATCGTCCTCATTGAGAGAAGATGTTCGGCTGCAAGGTGATGCCAGAGAGCCTTGGCGGCTGAGCACAGGAGGACTGGCGTTGGATCGGTCTTCGTGACTGGGCTGATGTTTGGTCGCTGGAACCAAGTCTGGGGCGCAAAGATAGTTCTTGTTGGGCTCAGCACTGGGAGAAAAGGTGTCAATGAGACCTGCGGGCCCATTCTTTTCACTGTTATACAGCTCCTCTTCCTTTTTGATGGATTCATCCAGCATGGCCATAATGTTAGCCAGACCGTCGGGAAGGAGCGTGGACTCTGAGGACTCCTCCTCAAACTGAGCGCTGTCAGAGTCGGCAATTTCCAAACCGCCTCTGGTCAGCTGCTTGTTGAGGATTCCCCCGGTGGAGGTGGAGGACAGTGGTGGGAGGTTTTCTCTAGAAAAGGCGTGATACAGCTTCGGGGGCTCTCTTAGTGCCACCGTGGGGAGAGAGTGTTGGCTGCTGTCTCTCTCCCTGGCTGGGTCTTTGGATTGGCTGGGTGCAGCTTGCATCGCCGGGGGCTTGTTGGGGTATACCGGCTGGTTCATCCCTGAGGTATTGTTTGTTGAAGAAGGACTGAATGTCATTCCGCCATTGTTACTCCACATCTCCCTCTGCCTTTGCTTTTCTCTGGCATAGTCTGTCTGAGGTGTAAGCGGAGGCGGCCGCAGCCTTTCGACATGAGCGGCAACAGCGGCAGCGGCGGGTGTCTGGCCTGATTGGCAGGGGAGTACACCACCACGGCTTAGCCAGGGGTATGGAGGAGAAGCCTGAGCACTGGGTGGAGATAGACCTGAAGGAGATGCAGTGACAGAAGAGAGGGGAGGAGGTGGGGGCACCGGGGAGGTGTTTTCACAGAGTAGCCTTTCTAGATTTTCGATAGCAGCCTGTTCTTTTCCTTTTGCGCTGCACAGTTTGTCGTCTCTGTTTCTCTCCATCCTTTTTTTCTCTTCCTCTTTTCTCTCTAGCTCTTTTTGTTTTTTCTTTTCTTCCTCCTCCCATTCCAGCTCTCTTTTCTTTCTCTCCTGCTCGTGCCTTTCTGCTTCCCTCCTCCTTTTCTCCTCCTCCTGCTGCTTCTCCCACTCCCTCCTTTTCCTTTCCTCTTCTTGCTTCTCCCACTCTCTCCTCTTCCTTTCCTTCTCCCATTCTCTCCTTTTCCTTTCCTCTTCTTGCTTCTCCCACTCTCTCCTCTTCCTCTCTTTCTCCAGTCGCTCCACTTCTATTCTCCGTCTCTCCTCTTCTTTCCTTCTCTCCTGCTCCTGCCTCTCTTGTTCTCTTCTCCTGTTCTCCTCCTCCTGCTTCTCCAGCTCTCTTTTCCTCTCCTCTTCCTTCTTTTCCAGCTCTAGCCTCTTCCTCTCCTCTTCCTGTTTTTGTCTCATTTCCCATTCCCTCTTTTCTCTCTCTTTTTCTCTTCTTTTTCTTTCTTGCTCCTCTCTCTCTAGCTTCCTCCTTTCCTCAGCCTGCATGTGTCCCTCTAGCTCAGCATCGAGTTTGTCGAGAGCCTCTTCGATGGATTGAGGGACAGAGGTTGGAGTTTGCGGATGAGAGAACATCTGTTTGGAGGGGAGGGCTGGGCTGGATGGTTGAGGAGCAGAGCTGACGGTGGAGCGAGAAACCGGGCAGTAAGTTGGAGAGTTGGAAAGCGGACTTGAAACTGTGTTTGTAATCACACTGTCCCCTGCCCTGTTTTGCCCTGAGGAGAACAGAGAAGATGAGGAGGAAAATGGAGGTTTTTCCAGTTGAGCCTGAGCATAGTACGCCATTTTCCCCTTCATATGCTGGGACTTGGTAGCTCCGTGTTGGTGAGACTGGTTTGCGGTGGGAGCTGGGCCTCGATGATTGCCTGGCTGCTGCAGAGCATCCCTGTGAGATTTGGAGTTAATGACGCCACTGGTAGGGGTTTGTGGGGCTGGCTCCCTTCCTCCTTGCCAGCGGTTACTAGTACTGTCATTGTTCACAGAGCAGCCAGCAGGGGAGATGTGGCCACTGCGGAGGAAGCAGCCATAGCAACTCTATTAGAGCCGCTGCCGTTGCTATGGCGGCTGACAGAGCAGGGGGTCTGGGACATAGGAGGGTTGGTTGTGATGACAGGTGTTCGAGTAGGTGGCAGGGGAGGGCTGACGTGATGTTGATGCCGGGAGGAACCTGGATGCCGACTATCCACGACCTGATTGTGGCTCTGCTGGCACTGAGGTAGCAGCCCTGGAGGCCTGTAGCTGCCCGACTCCTGAAGACAAAGAATTTTTCAGTCACTTAATATAATAGTGATCAAAAAACAACTGTGTTAACAGCTGATGTGGCTGCGTTGTGCTGCTGCCCTTTATTAAAGGAACTCATTCTTGCAGCATGGTTCAAATGAGGCTGCACATGAATAACTTGAACTCACCAGGGAGTGATTGCTGGGCGTGCTCTGATATCTCCAGGCCTCATGTGGACCGCTTTGCTGTTGCTGAGGTACTGAGGTGCTGCTGGCTTGAGGCGGTGGAGGAGGAGGACCCTGGTGGACCAGCCCTGGATGAGGCTGGAAGTGGCTGTAAGGCACACTGCTGCTGCTGTTGTTGCTGCCGGTCGCAGAAACGTTTGCTGGTGATGACTGGGCATGTCGGTGATGATCTCTGTCTCCCCTGGTTGGAGTTGATGCTGTGTGAGAGGTAGCTTGGCTGCCACCTTGGCCCCCAATGAGAGGGCCTCTCTGCATCTGAGGACCACGAGTCTCTTTAGCTTGGGATGGCGGAGCACTCTCCGGTTTGGAGCCAGGACTGGGGTAGGAGGAGTGAGGGGACCGATGGTTTACAGCCTGAGGTTGTAACTTGTCTTTCTGAATCTTAGGAGCACATCCCTGGTTGTAGCTTCCCGGAGGGGAGTTGGGTAAAGGAGCGAGGTTGGAAGGGGCCAAAGATGCAGGAGAGGACCTCTGGGTGTAGCTGCCCATACCTTGTTTGTTGTTTTCCTGTTGAGCCACAAAACAAGAGAAGAAGAAAACGAAAAACAGGACAATGAGAATAATATACAAAGGGCCAAACCAAGTTTACCAAGATGGGCTAAAAAAAAAGTAGACAGTGCAGAGATTTTGTTCCTGCTCAGACCTGGAACTCATGTGATTGTGGGTTCTTGCGCTCTGAGGTTTGTGGCTGCCAGGGAACACTGCTGTCCTTGTGAATGGGGTTCCAGAAGGCGGGCTTTGGAGGGTGGTGCTGAGCAGACGACTGCTGCTGCGGCAAAGATTGGCCAGCACCAGAGAAACGTTGTAGCCCAGGGTGAGATACCTGTACAGGGGAAAGCACATTACAATATTTTACTACTCAAAGATCTGAGGAGGGGAAAAAAAGAACCGAGGTTACAAATTGACACTGATTGAGGCTGATTTTAATATTTGTGACTGTCCAATACCTGATCTGAACTCTTTTTCCTTTTGCTGGGGCTGGGACACTCCTCTGCTGTAGACTGTGAGGGCGTGTGCAGCGATGGTGAAGGCGTGTGTTGGATAACGGAGTGTTCACCCAGCGGAGGGCCTGGTCGCTTCAGCTGACCTCCTTGCATCTTTCCTGGGTATGGCCTCTGCTGTGCACAGAAAAAAGAAAAAGATCTTAGTTGCTGCTGATGAAGACAACTAGTGCAACTATTGCAGTGTCAGTCCAAAGAATCCCTTTATCAAAATATTCAGAGCAAAATCCAGGAGGGAAAAGTGGCTTTGAGTGGAACTGGTGTTTTATTGGTCTGAACAGGGAGTGCTGGGTGTTTTTGTCGATGATGAAACATGATCCTAACCAATTAGAGAGTTCCTACCTGGTGCACCTGAGCCCACATGTCATCTCCCAGCAAAGGTGGACCCCGGGGAACATTCGGCTCCTGAGGACCCCCAAACTAAAATAGACAGAAAACCAACAAAAGAAAGTGTTTAGAGTGATTTATTGTTCATCAGCAGAGAATCATTAAACCTCAGTGCAAAAGGCTGACATGGAATAACACTGCAGCACTGTTCTTACTTTCAGCATGTGGTTTGGCCCCCTGGAGGGGAAATGGGGGTTAGGCGGAGGTCCGCCGCTGCCCCCGTAGCCTCCATTATGGAGACGGAGCGAGAGGTCATTGGGCAGGGGCATGACCGGATGTCCTCGAGGAGGAAGGTGGGAATCATATAGCTGGCTAATTTCCCACGCTCTGTGATGAGGTGGAGGATGAAGATGGTGGGGAGGTCTCTGCTGCTCCCTCTGCAGAGGTGGTAACATTGGCTGTGGGAGATCGAGCTTCTCGCTTCCTCGCATCGGCCTGGAGTATAAAACACACAAATGATTAGAAACTTTTGAATGACATCACAATATTAACTCCTCTTGTAGCTTTCTCTAAATCTATTGCATTTTAAAAGTAGTTGCGCCACCCATGTCTTTGTTCATGACTTACCCATTACTGAAATATTTGCTGTGATGGTTTAATCCACCCATAGGTCCAGGAGGTAGATGGGGAAGTAGCTGGTGTTGGTTCATTGTAGGTGAACACCTGATGAGGACGTGATACAAAGTTATTGAGCGCCTTTAACTTCTATTAGCAGGATTAACCTGATGAATCAATGCAACCAAAGAGGTTTTGCAAAAATATGGTGTTGTGTTGTCATGACTACATACCTGGCAGGTGGCTGCCAGGCGCGGCCGCCCACGGGAGGCCATGGCCCCCGGTTGAGTTCGTCCAGAGGGAAGGAATCCCGTGTGCCTCGCCCGCCAAACTGCTCTACTGGGTGATGCATCCAGCCTGCATGTTTAGTTGTACAGTCACACAATTAACACACAGATACGCTCATAGAGAGAAAACAGAAAAACATCTTTGGACGAAGAGCAGCTGCCGTGCTTTACGATGCAGATTTTACAAATAACTGGTCCAGTCAATATGTTTTAATTTTCATAAAAAAAACTTCATAGTTTTTAGTTCTCGTGGCGGATTTGTGACAGATCCATCAAATTCCTTGCTGCATAAACAAAAGTACTTACCAGACTAGCTGTATCTGTGAAGCCCTCCACTGCAGCTCAGAGAGGGCCTCACTCCAACACTGAGAATATGTGGAGGTCTGACACCTCTATCTTCAGCACCAGGAGCCTAAAAGCCAACTGCCTGCAGAAAGAAAGGACCAAGAGAATCATTATGAGAGGGGAGTCAGAGACTTTAAAAACAGAAAAACCCATCAGGTCTTTTATTTTATTGTGTGGACAAGCTGGTGTGTGTGTTTGGAAGTAAGTGAATGAGAGAGATGGACAGCTTGCCAGCATCTCCTCTGCTTCTGTCAAGAACATTTCCTGAAGAAAGTTACATTTATAACTTGTCTGATGACGGCTGCTATGCATAACTCAGCCTGTAGGAGGCAGCAGTAAACTAGTCGGTGTGGAATCTGATTACTTCTGAAGCCCAGATGGCTCAGCAGGGAGCTCACCTCTGAGGACAGACCTGGGGTTACTGTAATCCTTACCATGAGCCTCCTGATAGCCAGAGACAGAGGGAAAGACTAAGAGTGAGAGGCTTTGGTCTCACGCCAACTGTGTGATGTTGGACGCGACGCAAGTGGAAGCGGTCCAAGTGTGCAAGCTGCACAGTGATGGCAGGCCTGTGCTGTTTTAGTGCATGAGAGAGAGAATAGTGCGCTCTCTTTTAAGTGGATGATTGTGTGTGTACTGCAGTTGTGTGTGTGTATAAAGTGCGCGTGCGCCCAGTGGATACACTAAGGTTTAATCTCATTACGGCAGGCGTGATGAAGAGGAAGAGGGGGGGCAGCGGCAACAGACGGTCTGAACAGGATGGGAAGGATAGATTAAGGAGAAGAGGGAAGGGATGGAGGGAGGGAGGTGGAGTGCAGAGTGGGAATGGTGCCACGAAAACGCCCACGCACCTTCCCACAAACACACAAATGACACAAAGGAGATGGTTGAGGGGAAAACACATGAAAGAAGCTGAGAGACAACTCTCTCTCCCCCTCCCTGCTTTCAGAAACACCGGACACACACGGCACAAAAGACCGAAGGTGTCGGGATGAAAAGAAGAAGTGTGTGTTTCAAAGCACAGAGATTCAATACTGACAACAAAAGAGACCCGAGACAAAACCTGAGAGGGAGGTTTAAACCTGCACGTTCATGACCGCCGTTAGAAACTAGGCTAACTAAATATCTACATGTAACATGTTAAGTAGTTAAAAATCCCCCATTCTGTCATCCATTTAACACGAGATTAAAAGGTTAATCTTTCAAGAACAATACCCAGATTCATCTTTATCATTATATTCAATATAATATCAATGTAATATAAGACATATATGTAAATAATACATTTAAGGTGGATATTTCTGTCCCTGTCTGGGCCTAACATAAGTACAGAGATGTTTTATAAACTGCAGTGCTATGACTGAAATGTGCTGCATAATTCATCAGTGGGAGAGTAACAGACATGCACACGAGGGTTATGATTCATTTGCCTTGCTCAGCATAGCACTCTTCCACTAGTTTTTCCAGAATTAGCTCTGGACGTACGCAGTACTTCCTCCCACCAGTTCATCTTCCCTTCCTTTTCTTCCTCCCACTAACACTGGATCACGGGCTCTATATAAAGCCCAGCAGAGGATACTTCAAACACTGTACACTTTTAGCTCGCGAGGAGGGTTGCTGTTCACTGACACATGAACACCACCCTCAAGGGCCGAGGGATCACGATCCGCCAGACGCCGCTGCTATGTGAAGATAGGCCGGCGTTAACTGTCAGGACTGCACTCGACATGCTTTAAAGGAAAGCGATACAAACACTCACGCTGTGCGCACCTTTAGAGTAGCACCGAGTTATTGATTCACAGTTGTGTTAAGTCTCAGCTTCAGCTGCCAATCATTTCTTCCGGGGTCTCCTCAATCCTGAAACACAGAGAAGGGAAAAATGTCAGCATGTCAGGGAGAAAAACAACAACAACAACACGACCAGGGTAAACAACACTCTGAGTTAGTGTCTCAGTCTCAAAGCACGAGACTGAGTCAAGGTTCTCTCAGCATCGACTGAGAAGCTCTTTACCCCGCCGCTTCTCTCTTTTGCTTCAGTGCATCATCGCCACCTGCATCATCCTCATCCTTCCTCACTGTTCAGGTGATGCATGGAAGAGTGATAAAATGGGAGTGAAGAACTCTTGCTCATTCACTCGTGCTGGCAAGTAAGAGGGCCGTCTAACTCTAACAGCAAAAGCCCATAAACTCAGTCAACCATCACATGGAAAACATAGCACTGGCAAAATGTAATAAAACTGCATTGTGGTGAAAGTAGAAAGGTTTAAATCAGAAGAAAGACAAACAAAAATACAGCTAGAGATCATCTGTGACTTCTTTTGAGAGCAAATGGGGACACGGTGGCCAGGTTGTAATTACTACTTTTATAGAGGGTGTGTGTGTGACCAAACAGCCATCTACCCTGGCTATCACATTGCTACTCAGCAGCACAGTGTTAGAAACTCAGTACTCTGTAATGAGATCGTACACACAGGCGGTAGAAACTTGTTCAAGAGCAGCTCGGGTTCTATCAGATTATACCAAAGCAATGAAATGTGGTTATAGCACCTATGGGTAAGAGTATGGTGTAGGAGAGGAGAAGCAGTGAGAGTGAGCGTGAGCATTACACAGGTTATTTTTTGGGGGAACCCCCGATGACTCAGCTCGCCTGGAAGACGGCTTACCCCAAACCGCTGGGCCTGAAACTCCGCCCCTCTGGGACACCACTTACAGTCAGGTGACCGGGGGCGTTTCTGCACCACTGCAGAAGTAACAACAGTGGGAATTTCTCTGACCGTGTGATGTCATTTCTGCTTCCTTAGAAGAGTGACGCTTGGGCGATCAGTACGTGAGTGCACGTTCAGATAAATACGCAGGATGTGCCGATGAGATGTTCGGTAGGGGGTTTCGTGGCCGAAAGAATGATCAAACTAGTAAACCGCAACTTCAGGAGAAATGATGAGGAAAATTCTATGAAAATGTTCAGACTGATTAATCCGTAACTGGTTCACCCAAATGGAACGTTCTGCTGCCGAAGAAGCCAAAGAAAGACAGGAAGTACTTCAAGTTTAAATTTAAACCTTCAAACGCTGCAGGTGTTAGTGCGATTGCTACTTGCTTTCAATTTTATTTTGCTCTAACCACAGCAAACAAAAACTACTGCGGTATCTACGGTAAAAGAAGTGAAAGCACTTTGAGAACATCTGCATCTGTCATACACAGCTGATAAAACTATCCCTCGTGACATAATTTATTGTTCAATCAAAAATCCCCTCCAGAGTACATCTTGTGGAAGTGGAATCCCCCCCCGGCCCCCCGACCATCAAAGACGTGTTCCTGTCAACGCCCTGGTTATCGTAGGAAAGTTAGTTAATGTCCCCGAAACAGCAGCCCAGGGGTCGAGCGGAACAGAGCAACGCTGTGCCGTCGGCTGTCAGACAACCATTACACCCAGGAAGTCAGACAGTTAATGAAACGTCTCTCTGTGGGATCTGACAAGCGAAGCAATTTCATGGCACGGCCCAAAGTCACATGCTTGTGGCTGTGCACAGGGAAGCCTGCTTCGTCGCCAATGAGCGCTAAGGGGAATAAACAGTTTAAATTAAATCATTACATGAGATCCGTCTCTGTGCCATAGCCTGCCATTTATTCACAGTCATCCCTTTTTGCCTCTGTCCCAGACAACCGCGGTGAGGCCGTGAGAAAAAACGAAAAAAGACGCTGGTGACGACGTCCACTGCAAAAATATTCATCTGTGTGACACTTTAGAGTTTACTTGTTTGCAGACTTGTTTGTCTGAGGAAAGCACACGAGGCTGCTGGAACAGGAATATGAGCAATGACCAAGGACGAGGGCTTGACGAGGTAAAAGCAGGCAGCTGGAGAGCATTTTACTGTCTGAGTAAATTCACTGCAGAGCCATTCTGATAAGAAATGACCAGATAAAACTGGGAGAAGTGGCAGATAATAGAAAAAAACGAGTTAGAGAAGAGCTCTGGCAGCAGTTAGTCTCCCATCAAGCATGGCGGCAAGGCCATGCATGGTCTTCTCTCTCTTCTTGTTCCTTCCTCCCGCAGCTTTACTCCACTTGGCCATTACATAATCAGTCCCAGATAGAGATCGTGTTCTGGAGGAAACACCGTGCATTTCTCTCTCTCTCTCTCTCTCACACACACACACATAGCCCCTGCATCCGTCCTCCCCCGCCCCGTTGCCAGGATTCCTGTGTCTACATGTACGTGTGTATTTATTTGTTTGTGCGTGCACTAACGTCAGTGCATGCTGTTCCAAGATGATGATGATGTGGGCTAACTTTATCACGTCTGCATCTTTACACACACACAGAATTAGAAGATGATGTACCAGCCAACCCACACAAGGCAGTGCAGTTCGGCCGAGGACACGGCAAAGCAAACAGTTTCTGCAGAAAAACAGAAGGAGCTGACCTTCGGACAGTTCACAACAACAACACACACACACACACACACACACAACTCTTGACTGAGAAAACACTGCGCTGAGCAGACCCTTAACCTACTCCCTCATTCACTTAAGCCTGTGCAGAGCAAGGGGATTTAACAATTCAGGTAAAGCTCACATTTGCTTTCCTCCGTCTCATTCCAGCTTGTGTGCGTACTCCCACACATCTGCTCGACATTGAGGCCGTGACAGAGAGGCCGTAGGAGCATCTGTGGAGGCAAAGTCTTCATATTTAAACTGTGTTGGCTTGAAGTTGCTTCCAATTTAAACATTTAGAAAACAACAGGGACAATCATCAGGTTAGCAGCAACCACAAACGAATCATTATCTCGTTCTGGCTGTCAGTGGTCAGCCTGTCAGTTTGTTGTTCGGCTCCTCAACGCTACTTTTTCCATTAATTTTGGTGGTCTTGACAACCGCCCTGACCTCATTCAGGAGATGAGAGATGATTACAGTTTGACTAGGTTTTTGTCTCTTGGTGGAAAAAGAAGCACAAATTGCAACAGGAGTGTGTAGGTGGGAAAAAAAGAAAAGAAAGGAAGGAAGAAAACAAGAGGTTCTTTTATTTTCCTGTGACATCCGGGCTGTGACTGACAACTTACGACTGGGTTACAGTGGTACACAAATCATACAAAAGAGACCAGTTGCACTTGTGTGTAAGTGACGTTTAAAGAAAAGAGGAAGAGAGCTCTAAGGGGAGAGGAAACTGTCGTCACAACCACAGGAAGTGGGCCTCCCTGAGGGGGCGTGTGTATAAATGTGTGAGGGAGAAAAATCGAGCTTTGGGGAAGGGTTTTGGTTCTTTTTAAAAACCATGAGGCTTCCTGTTAAAAAGATAACTCGGAGCGTTTTAGAGTGTGTGCAATAAATGACTGTCTTATGTGACTAATACGAGCCTCTGCAGATGTGAAATAAGCAGGGTCAGCTCGCCACTGCAGGTTCCTAAAAATACACCTCAGACACACAGTCATCCTGTGCGACGGCACGTGTGTCCAACTCATGACTCACACCAGCCACTTCAACAAAAACAAGCGACATAACTGACTTCAAAAGAGATTTACTCTGATCTGCTGCTCAAGTGAAAAGCCTGATCGCGCTCTCAGGCTTCTGGTAAAAGTGACAAACAGATGATGGGAGAATGGGCGTCTGTGTCACTTGTACTTTTCGGCTTCTTTTTCACAGAAACTCTAGAGTTTCAGAGGAAACTACAGACTTCTGTGCATGTCGGCGGAGAATCGGAAAAAAAACCAAGAAACACCAAAAAAAAGAGGGATGACTCAACACCTCTGAAGGACAAAGCCGAAATCTTAGAAACGACGGCGGCTCGATTCTCGCACATGAGCAACCTCAGAAGTCCCCCAACTTCTCTTTCTGCTTCTCTTGAGTGAGGCTTTTCCATAACCTGTGTAAGAAAAGCTCTGGACAAACACAACTGCACGTGTGAAAAAAGTCTAAAAAATCCCCCCCCCCCCCCCCCCCCCCATACGCTGCTCTCTCATTCTCCAGGTACGTCTAGTCCACATCCAGGGCTGACACACTCAAACACACAGACGCTCAGAAATACACTAAACAAGACGAGAGACTGCTTCCTTGGCAACAGTCACCAGGGGAACTGGCTGCGTCTTAACCAACAGTTATTGAAGTAAGCTGGAGAGTCTGACATAGACAGACGGGGTTTATGAGAGGACTTTACGAATCAACATGTTTCCTGAAACACAAGGCAGACTTGACCTCACACCATCCCCTTCCTCTTCCTCACTGGACTCACATTATGTTTCACTGGCAGTCTGTGTGCGTGAATAACACTCAGCAATGTGTGTGTGCATGTGTATTCATATCCTTGTGGGGACCAAAATCCCAGTTCCCACGAGTTTGAAGGCATTTTTGAGACTCAAAATGTGGTTTTAGTGCCAGGGTTATGGTTAGAGTAAGTGGCATTATGTCAATTAGATGTCCCAGCAAGACATGAATACCCGACATGTATGTGTGTGAGAGAGAGAGAGAGAGTTATAGCAAACCAGAGATAATGACAGCATGTGTGCAGATGGTCAGCACGCCGTTGTTTTTACAGTGGGTGTAATTACGATCATTTTGACTTTATCAGAACAACCGTGACACAGGCAGAGCAGCTTTGTTATGACGTTTGTTCGTTTAGACCAGAGAACATCCAAGGCCTGTTTATAGATTCTCCAAATACCACAGCTGCTGATCTTGTAGGGGTTTTTTCCCCTTCATGAATCTCCCTACTCACCGGCTGACTTATCAGCTATTCTCCCAGCGTGGCGGACGTGGTTAAATGCAGTCACAGGAGGTGAGGCGAGGTACCAAAGGAAGGAAGAAAATTCTTTCCAAGTTGTGAGAGCCTGTTTAACTTTAGCTATGAGTCACATACACACACACACACACACACACACTGTAGGTTCAAACACAGCCCTTCCACTGTGGCATCATCGCTGATGGCAAATGGCCAGAGATAACAGAAACTGAACTCAGAGAGAAAACTTTCTCCTCACTCTCACTGGCTTTAAAATAGTAGTAGAACAGGAACACCCCCTTTCTCCTGTAGAAAAGCTTTCAACTCTGCAAATGCTAAAAACTAACGTAAAAGTGTTTTACATTAGTGTGGTCCATCTGAATCCCTGCCTGCTCATGTAAAAATTAAATAAATAAATAGAACCCCCATCCCCCTTTTCAGTTCACTCCTTAAGATTGCGAAATGTATTAAACAGAGGATCTATTTTTTTCCAAGTGCCCTCAGATCACATCACGGCGTAATATAAATGTCCGGTACAGCAAATGATCGATGTCCATGGTTTGTGTGTGGCCGGTGATATACCAGAGCCCCGCTGGTTTGTAGAAACTAATGAGAAAGAAGTAGCAGGGATAATGAATTCATCCATACACGCTTCTGTGATGCCATATTTCAAAAGCTAAAAAGCCAATTATTGTCCATAAAGTGCCGCTGGCATACGCATGCAAGTTCAGTTGTGTCTTTTCCAGTTTTTTGCTGTTTTACTGCCAATTATTGTAATTTTGCCTCATTTAAAGCTCATATTTTATCTGACTTTTTCAGCTCTCTTTCATACCCGACAGACATGCATAATAATTTTTACCATATGCTGGACCCTACAGAACACAATATGGTTGTTGTTTTTGGGCCCCCGCTGCCAATTTTGGCAGACCTTGATCCACAGCAGTCTGTCTCTGAAGGCATAGTGGAATTCCACACTTGCCTGACTAAGATATTGCCTCCAGCTGGTCCCACAGCAAAGTCTTAAAGCCCTTCTTCCTTCAGTCAGTAAATCCTTATCAGCGTGCACTTTTTAAAAACGCTGCATGGACAGACGATCAGCTCATGCACTGAAAATTAGCTCTGTGCAAAAAACCCCCCGCTGCTATATGTGATGTCATCATGTTTATTAGATAGAGGGGGTGGGTGGGGTCAGTTGAGGTGAACAGGATGCCTTCCTTTAAACGTTGAAATGAAACGATGGGCAAATTCCTCAACTGGTTTCCCAACAAATGTGTCAGCCAGCACATGGAGCAAGTCTAGATTTAATCGGCTGAACTGTTGGGGTGTGTTTGACAAACTGATCATCGGCAGAGGAGATGTTGTTCTGAAAACACACACACAAACCCCTCTCTCACCTCCTCTTTTACTTTTTACTCCACCTCTCTCGTTCTGCGTTGCTCTATGAAAGAGAAACTGCACCCTTTACTGGAATGGTTTCAACGTTGTGGTGTCACACAGATGCTTTGCTGCCACATTCGATCACTGACCTCAACAGTTTCACTCTGAAACACTTGCAACTTGATTATATTCGTTTTATGTAACGGGTGACAAAAAATGGTTGATGCGCAGCACCCACCATCTGACACAGACACACACGCTGAGAGCTCTTGTTTGATCAGTGTTAACTGGCAGGAGTAGCTGAGTAATCACTTCAAGCCAGCCTACTGACCCATTTTGAATGGCAGGCACATATACAAAGGAAAAAAATCATAGTGAACTAGTTACATCTGTATCAGGGTTATGTATGGAGAAAAGGGAGAGTGCTGTGGGTGGGACTGGGTGAAAAGCTCTAATAATTTGCTCTTCTTACTGAGGTTTTAATGACTCAACCACTGCTGTTGAGCCAACAGCTTTCTTTCCACTGTCACGTCTGTTTCCTGACGCGTGTATATCGCTTTAACAATCGTCCATGTTCGTCATCAAGTCATAGTAAAATGGGCGGCGATTGTTCATTCACACATACACACGCACTCCTGTTGAGATCGCTGGAGAAAGGGGGCGGGGCTTAAGCTGAAGCATCAGCACACAGTCGGCGCAGCGTGTCAGAAGCGAGGTGGAGCTTTAACTTTCTTTTACTACCCCGACATGAAAAGGTGAGACAAAACACGCTGCCGTTTCCATGCCAATCGATCTGATCGATCGGAAATGAACCTTCAAAGGGATTCGTTTTTGTTTTCTCAGCGATCCCCTGCCAGCACGCTCCTCTTCTTTCTGATCTCCCCTCGTTTATTGCGGGCAATAAAATGACAAATGAGCGACATGACCAGCCACAAATTCTCACCAACTACCTTCTCCCGACTAAAAAAAAGTGTGTAAAGTCTGTGGGTGGTGATGCAATAGCTCATTATGATACTTCAAACGCTTACAACCACTCCTCCAAACGAGTTAACTGGGTCGTTATTTTGATGTAAGGCGGCCAAGGCGCACGTATACGCACGGGTCAGACGCAGAGAGACTTTAGTGGACTATCTGACCCTGAAACTCAGACTTAAAGGTCAGCACCCATCCCCTCAGAAAAAAAGAAGCAGAGGTGATGCAAATCACTTCCTTTCAATCCAGCTCTTTGTGTGCGTAACTATGACTGGAGGGTGATTTTGGGGGTTGGGGGAGGCAGCTATCCGACCTCGGTGATCCTGCCCACCCCCCTCTCCTACACACAGACACACAATGGCGTGAGATCTCATTACACAAGCAGTTTTCTGTCCTCTAACTCCCCTTCCCCTTTTCCAGCCACGGCATGATCATGAGTTTTCAAGGCAACGCGAAACGGAACTAGGACCGTGGTCGCGTTGCCGTGGATGGAGCTGTCATCACACACTGTCGGCACGCACAGACTAGCTTCAGGACAAAAGTTGGGGAACTAGGTTTCGTGTTAAGTACAAACAAACAAAACAACAACAACAACAACAAAAAATCCGCAGATTCACATCTAATCACCAATTTAGCAGAAATAAGCCCACGTGCGCCGAATAATTAACCGGGTCCGGTAAAGACGCTCAAACGCGAATATGATGAAAACAATTCGGCGAACTGAGACCCAGCCTACACGCGTGGGATTAAAGGGAGCCGCCTGTGGTTGAGAAAAACACAGCGAAATTCCCCCACCTCATCGATTACACACGATCGACGGTTCCACTCAGCCAGTTCCGATAATGCGCTCATTGTTCCGAATCAATCAATCGATCAGTGATCGAACATGACAGCACGGCTATGGTATCGCCCAGTGATGCTACACGAGGCCATTTCATAGTAAACTTTCTTTTCACCCCCCAAAACCCACCCTCATTACAACCAAAACAAAGTCGCCTGGACTTTTAAATCCCCCCTCCTCCTCCCACCAGCCCCGGCACTCACCGGTCACAGTAGAGCTTCCAACAGTCGCAACAGAAGGCAAATGAAATGTTGAATGAAAAATGAATGAAGTATCCGGGTCCTCGCTGTCAGTCACAGCAGCCTTTTACACTCGCTGTGTTTGGAAGTTTAGAGCTCCGAGTGTGCATAGAAACTCGAGCAGCCGGCAGAGCGCAGAGCAGCTACAGTCCTATAATCCCTGTCGGTCTCTGTCGTTTCCTTTCCCAATAAAAACAGAACAAAAAAAAAAAAAAACCCGAAACTTGAGCCTCCTGACAGCAGGAGAGCGTCTCCGGTGTCCGTGATGGGCTCGTTCAGATATTTTACTCCGTGTCTGATGGCTGTCTCTGCTGTCAAGCCCCAGCTCCGCTCGCACGGCTCTCCGTGTTTCTCTCCGCGTCAAAGAAGCTCTCTCACAGAAGCTGACGGGCAGAGATCGTATTGCGCTGAGCAGTGTTTAAAGAGAACGTGACGTCAATCCCCGCCCCCGGAATCCCAGGGTAAGCTCGCGTTAGATCCGACTGCCGGTACCGGGCCCGTTTATTTCTCTTTGTACCTTTTTATTTTTAACTCTGGAGGGTTTTTTTTCTTCAGGCAGACTCGTGACCAGCGCTTGGACTCCAGCACAGCCAGCAGCTATTTCTCTGCCTCGGTCTATTTCTGGACGAGGAAGCGCCCCTCACTTCATATTACCCACAGGAAGACAGAGACTATTGTAGTGTTATAGTCTGAGCATATTTTTGCCTCTTTCTTGGATTTCTTATACATCCATAATAAGAAAAATACTGGCCTCACAGATCCACTACTGAAATGATACCGGAATGGTTTCTTCTCTTTGGGCATCTTGCACATTGTTACAGTGAGAACAGACAGTCTGTCACGTTAGACTCAACAGTTTTCTAAAATGATGCAGCCTGCCCTCAACCTGACTAGTATACACTATTTATTAATAACACAGTTACAAAGATGGTAAACATGTAATAAGTGCTCAGTAAACTTTAAATTAGTGGCATTTGGTTCTGATTTTATGGATGTATTTACTGGAGGTGTCCATATTCTACATCTTGCTTGTACCAGGTTAGATCCCTTCTTTTTCCTTCAAAGCTGCTACAAACTGCAACCTCAGTTTCCTGTTCCAGCTGACAGGAGTGGCAACCAGTGTGGTCTTCTGCTGCTGTAGGCCATCGGCTTCAAGTTTCAATGCGTTGTGCATTCAAAGATGCTCTTCTGCACACCTTGCTCGTAGAAAGTGATTTATTGTTGCCTTCCTGTCAGCTCTAAGCAGTCTGGCCATTCTCCTCTAATTTCAGGCATCAAATGAGGCATTTTCACACAGAGAAGTGAAGCTCACTGGCAGGGGCGGAGGTAAAAAAGTTTTCTTGGGGTGGCATGGAAATCAAATGGGGTGGCAAAATCAAAGCCTTTTAAAAAAAACCACATATGCAGGTATTGCATATAGTTAAAATGATTCAAATGAAGTATACACATTTCATATAAATATAGCCTATAACTTAATTATTTTCTGTAGCCCACATAATTATACATTTAAGCTATAAAATCCGGAAAGCTACACAACATGGGGCGGTTCATTTACAAACACAAGCCTAACTTAAGTTTCACACTTTTTTGTTAGAAAAAATCAAATTGTTACATGCTTAAATGTACACAAAATGACAGAAATCTGCACTGTCATGAACAAAAATTTAAACCTAATTTTTCACGATTTGTTGGGTCATTAAACTTTAACAACCGGTGTATACTTTGAAGTTCAAACTTTCAACACAAGCTGAAAAAGAGACTCAGCCTGGCTGCAGGGTGTTGCTGTTTCAGTTTAAATCAGTCATGTGATTTGCAGGTGCAGCGTGTCTGTTGACCCCAGAGGGTTAATAACACTCACCTTCAATGCATTTCCAGAGTGTGACAACCAACAACCTGTATGACATCTGAAATGCCCATGGTGCTGATTCAAAATGTGCTCTGGCACAATCATAGGCATCGGGTGTTACTGAAAACAAGAAGTAAAGCCAGGCCACGCTATGGGCTGAACCATTTGTTAATGGTGGAGGTGCAGTAACACTATGGAATATATTCAATTTTAGAATTTATATTCAGTGTTAACTGTAGCTAGGCTCAAAGTGTTAATGCTATATTATTATAATAAACACCACCGTCATATGCAAAACTAGGGTGGCACTAGGGGTGGGAAGATATCATTTTAGGGTGGCACATTCCACCCCTCTAGATCCGCTCCTGCTCACTGGGTATTTGCTCTTTTTCAGACTATTCTCTGTACTTTGGGTATGTGGTAGATCAGTAGTTTGTAAAGCGGTCAGAGCAGCCTGTCTGGCACTAACAATTGCATTTTTTAACCATCTACTTCAGAGATATGTTAGATGTGCAGAGTGTTTTATGGCTCAATAATATAGAACTACTGTATTTTTTATTTGTTGAAACATAGCTATGAGAGCTTTGCCAACATATAAAACCTTGACTTATGAGTTTAATATATTTCTTGGTTGTGCCTACTAGATGACAGTAATTTGACTGTGTGCACAGACAGTACAAGAATTATATGCCACGTGCTCAAAGGTAGCCAAACAAGACTTTGAAAACTACAAACGGGTCTCTCCAAGGCCGGAAACATTTGTTCCAGCCATTCCTTGCCAAAGCAACCATCCTGTTCTCTATAATAATGCCAAAGAGCCACACTGGTACAACCAACAGTATGCATCACAAACCCAACAAACACACACAGGTTATATTTAGAAAGCACTGCCTCAGCAGGATAACAGGAGGCAAAATTAGTTGCCGCAGGGAGGACGGGAGTGTGTCATGGATGATGCTAAGACGATGACTTATGGATACACGCGCACACAGTTTATTTATGGTCAGAACAATTCTAAAAGGAGGACAGACTACAAACAAACAATAAACAAACAATAAAATCGGAACATTGTGAAACCACTCCTAGCGTTGGTGCAAATCGGTGAGGCTACAGTGTAAATTCTAATTAATAAGCCTTAACCTCAACCAATTGCCTTAAGATAGTAAATAATTGTTACTCATCTTTTTCGAGTGCTTCAGAAATCAATAATTTAAAAAAAAAAGACCTAAAAAAAGGCCTAAAGTTACAAGTGAAACTTTTTCATAACATAATATAGATGATGCCCAAATAAAGGAAAACAAGTTTAGTCTACTAAGCTGTCCCTGTTCACACATAATAAGTCAGAAATCATCATTTAGTTTCACATTTGATGATTTTAAGACGTTTATTTAGTTGCATTCAAGTTCTAAAACCTTTTAAAAGTGTGTAGGTTTGACAGAAGTCTCTTCTTTTCTGTCTTAATCTAAGCGTTAGTCTTCAAATAAATATGAAAGTGTTTTTCACAGCTTCAGGGCAGTCCGAGGGTAAAACATTAACAGCCCAAACAAGAAAGTACTCTGGGGAGGTTCTTGGGATCATCCATTAAAATATCTCTCTCAGAAATACGGTCAGTAGTGTCTGTATCAGGGTGGAGAGAATTTGACGAGATGGGCGCAGCTACATCAGTGACAGCACCATTAACAGACCCCAGGCCTCTTCATTCTCACAAGCCTCTTTAAAAGCAACCAAACAACTCACACTGTGTACTATTTAGATTCTTGGAACTCTGACTCAAAATAGGGCGAGTTCATCGACATCCAAATAGGAACAAGGAAACAGTATGAGTGAACATCCTACAGAGAGGTCAGTACTTATAGAAACAACCATGTATCTACAAATGATATTTAAATCCTTAGAGTCAAATATGGTGATTGATTAACCAGCCAGCGTGGCTGTAACAAGCTTCATGTAGAGTTGCCTCTGTAGCTGACACTGTCAGTACTGTCAGTATTTGCATGGAGTTCACCTGCTGTAACACCTGGAGGGCCAAACTGCATTCACTGTGTCAACTTCAGCAAAACGGAAAACAACTTTCAAATTTGATAACGTTTCACTTTAAATTCAAACAAATAAAATATGTTTTGGGGCACTCGGTAAGTGACCTCGGTAAGGACAGCGAGACTTTACTGCCAAAACATGCATCTACATGTTCATGTGGCAGAATTTATCCATCAACGGTTTAACTGTGGAAAAGCTATTTATCATTAAATATTGTCGGCCGCACTGAGAAACAAATTTAAACACTTATTGCAAGTTTAATAACTTACCTTACTGTTCCTTAAAAGATAAAATAAGCCATAAAAATGGGCAAAATCCAAGCACTCTTATGTGCCTGGATTGGTGCTAGCCAGCCCTGCAGAACTTTTTCGTATTCTTCGTTTCGTATTTAGTGGGAAGTCCAATAAAATCACGCCAAAGATACAAATTTCGGCGACCGTTACGTTGCTTACACTGAATGTGACACGTGAAACAAAGACAAACACAGAATGTAACATCGGATTTGGATGAACATTAAGTATTTGCTCGTCTGCCTTCACACGCATATGAACTGGAGAGCATCCCATTCTCCCACACTTTGCAGCTACAACAGCTTCAGATCTTCTGGGAAGGCTTTCCACAGAGTTTAGGAATATATTTATGGGAATTTTTGACCATTCTTCCAGAAGCGGATTTGGGAGGTCAGATACTGACATCTTCTTCTTTTTGGCAGACTCGACACAATGTAGCGCCAAGTCTGTTTCCTCCTACTGGTGGAACAATGTCATTGTTTCCTTTGCTTCAGCTCTTTTGCTTTATGTTAACGTCACTCGAAGCAATAAGTAAAAAGTAAACATTTTCTCCGTACAATTAACAGTAACCTCATAAAATCTAGTAAAAAGTATAGTTTTATTAATTAAAGTAAAGTTGACTAATTTATGTAGGTCAGGAAAACTTCTGGAATTTACAGTATATCAGTCTCCTGCTGCCTGATCCTTTTTCCTATCACAAGATTAAATGAGTGGAAGCATTTTTGTTTTTATTAGCTCACAGTGAAAAGTGACAAGAAGAGAGAGTGTGCGCTAGATTCGAGCCCCCGGTGAAGTAAGTGCATGGCATGTGCTGCATGTCCTACCGGGTGAATCTAGATGTCTATTGTGAAGTGACAAAGACTGTTCAATAATGTGTTTTGTGTTGAAAACGGGGAGGGACACAGCACAGAGGGGGTCTTTATGGTACTTGAAGGCAGTGGTGCTTATATGGATGGATTGTTTTTCTTAAAGCCTGTGTTTATGGTACGTACAGTACTGTGCAAGGAGCTTGGAAGCATTAATGGCTGCACCAAGAATAACAGTAAGGGTCCACACCAAAGTTCACATTAATAATGTCCAATTACATATTAATTACACATCTGATGTGATAAAACACATTTTAGCATGTCTTTGGATGCTGCTAAGGCCTGTACTGCTCCAGTTGTAAATTATCCAGCACAGAGTAGTGAATTATACATTATCTGTTCACAATTACAGTGGTTAAAGTTGACTAAATGTTATTTATTTAGCCCAACAGAAATGTCTCTTTAAGTCCAGCCACACAGTGGCCAATGTTGCCTTACAGCAAGAAGGTTCCTGGTTCAAACCCTCACTGGGCCTCTCTGTGTGGAGTCTGTTAGCCATGGATGTGTGCTAGATAAAGCACTCTGAATGGTCAGTAAGACTAGAAGCACCATATAAATCCCAGCCATTACTCTTTAAGCAAATATTGTGCTGTTGGGGAGTTTTTTTGTTGTGTTTTTTTTGGACTGGTGAGTCTGCTTTCTCACATTGCTCCTAGTGTGAGATTAGTACAGTACTCTATTCTATTACGGTGTGTTTACTGTCTAAAGTGTTGTCTCGAGTGAGTGCACACCAAAGAGTGCGGTGAGAGAACATCATCCTGCAAAAGTGAACAGGAAGAGGACTGCTGATTGATGTGGGCACGGGTGGGACTTTCGTGTGCCACACACACTGTCCCTGCACAAACACAGTTTCCTCCAGCTGCTCCTCTCATACATGCACCCATATAATAAGAGTCTGAAAAGATTAAATATATATGAGCTGAATTCCCATACTTCTTCTCCCACAACAAGGGAAGCTGAGGAATTACAGCCTGTCCCAGGGGTCCCAAATGTGCATGTGTGTGTGTGGTAGGAAGGGACAATAAAGGAAAAAAAGAAAGAAGCAAAGCACTGTTTTCGCAGCTCTCGTACAAGGCTAACAATCATGTGTTTATGTGTGTGGAAGAAATGCAGGCATGTGTGCATGTGTGTGTGAGAGACTTTGTGTGTGTAATTAAAGAGATCAGGGATGGGGACGGAGCAGTTCTCACACTCCAAATATATACAGCACCTACTTTATGGGTGTGAGACCCCAAATTCTTGTCATGCCAGCCACACGCATGCAAGCATGTTTGAAAAATAAACAGCTTGTAACAGTGACGGCGTCTAGAAAGAAAGTTTGAGAGTGGCAAGTGAAGTTATGTGTCTGTGTGTGTGAGGGCGTGTGAGCATGGGTGTAGGAGACTGTGTCCCTGGTACAGATGGTACTTTTCAGCCTCTGATATGTAGGATTGTGTGTGGGACTGTCCGTGTGTATGTCCGTGTGTACATGTGGCATAACGTGAGTCAGCCTTTGGGTACAGTGAGAGACCGACAGACACTATAATAATCACCCTCACGCACACTCACACTGCGAGGAGACAGAGAGCCACACAGGCAGTCAGACTGAGAGACTGCCTAAGCACACCCACATATAGCTGGCTGAGTGGAGCGCTGCAGCCCTGATAATTAGGGCCTTTACTCGAGGAGAGAGCGACTGATAGGGAGCCCCGGCTTTTCCTTTAGTTCCCCAAACAACCAGCTAATCCCAACTGTGGTGCAATGATAAGCTAAGAACTCCAGTCCTGCTTAATATACTCAGTGAAAAGTAAAGGAGCTTACAAAGTTAGGAGCGCATGTAAAGGAATACATTTTCAGCAGATTGTCCCAACTAGTCAGTTACCTATCATGGAGACTAAGGCTAAGTCACATGTCCCTGCAGATAACTTTGCTTTGAAGTTTGCTGCTAAAACTCAAACACACACTGCGCTACAACATTGAGTTTAACCAGACAGCAACCATCCAGAGCTGTAAAAATGAGCTTGCAGCAGCAGCAGTGACATTATAATGTGATTATAACATGGAGTAACTGGGGAGGTTTTGTGTAAGGTTACACAGTGTAAAGCAATACGACAGTTACATCATAACCCAAACTGCTTTGGAGGTTGGAAAAAGTTTTCAGTAAATGAAACTGTCAAGTGAGATACGGTGAATTTTGCTAATCACAGCTAACAGAATGAAAAACGAAATCATTGATCTCTCTCTAATGTGGTTTTGATATGAGTTGAATGGCTGAGTCAGCAACTTTTACAGAACATGCACATTCAGCATTTACGGCACACACAAAGTTCAAAAGCATAAAAAGGTGTTTGCGTGTATGAGAAATCATAAAAGAGGAGTAATCCACTGACACCCGTGACTTTGCAACTCATCTCCTTCATAATTAATGATTGTGTGTGTGTGTGTGTGTGTGTGTGTGTGTAATGTGCACTCCTACTGCTCTCTTACTCACTCCGTTCACACATCGACCTACTCCTCTACCTGCTTCACCTACATACCCTAATTTTTTATAGCCTTTATCTGTTACATAACTGGGTAAAGTCAGTCTGTTAAATGCGGAGTATAACTGAGAGGTCACAAAGCAGAGCATAGTTTATGAAGGACAGCTGTAGTATATTATACAACATTGTGAAAAAGTCTTGAGCCACCTTTCATTTCTTTATATTTATTTACAAACTTGGCAATAAAAGTGATTCTGATTTTGTTCTGTTCTCTGTCGAGATGATCCCACACTGCTTCTAAAAACGTCCGCTTTTCTATTCGGGTATACTTTTACTGCATTGGGAGTGTTTTTGGGATCACCGCAATGCTGAAAAATGAAGTCACACACTTTTCATATTGCTTTGCATGGTGGATCAAAATCTAATGGTTCTTTTCTGTGTTCATTATTCCATCGATTTTGACAAGATCCCCAACACCGCAGGCTGAAATGCAAATCCAAAACATGACAGAGCCTCCACCGAGTTTTACAGATGGCCGTCTGCACTCGATGTCGTACCACTTCTCTGGCCAAACTTGGATTCTTCAGTTTATAACGCCTGTTGCCACTTTTCAATCCAGTTCTTGTGTAATTTTGCATAACTCAGCCCTTTCTTCCTGTTTCCCTTCCTTCGTCCATGGTCACAAAGAATGGCTTCTTGGCAGCCACTTTTCCCCTGACACCATTGCTGATGAGGCTTCAGTGATCATTAGATGGATCAGATGAAGGGCCACATGCATCTCTGAGGTCCTCTTGTCAGCATTTGTCTTTGTTTCTTACAGGCATGAGTTTAAGATGCTGTTTTAGGCCTGCCACTTATCCGTTTGTCCTCTGCTTGTCCAATTTCCTCAAAATTTTCAAAGAGACACTGCACACTATGTCAAGATATCCTCAGTTTTTGGCTAATAGCTGTTTCAATATAACCTTGTTGGTGCGAAAATACAATTTTTATGTTATGTTTTACTTTTTTGGGGAAGTCAACGAAAGAAAAGGGAACAAATATGTTTTTGTGACAGGTTTCTAGTAACAAAGTGAGTAAAGATTCAGTTAAAAATGAGTTCTTTGCTAAGTTGTCTGTCAGATTTAGACAAAACAGGGGCTGATCTCTTAAGTTAGGTGCATTTTTATATTCTTAAATAATTCATAGTTCAGTGTTAAGTGGGTTAACCAAAAAAAAGAAAAGAAAATTTTTTTCCCAGGAAGCAAAGTATGAAGAAATGCGGGGTGGCTCAAGACTTCTGCACAGTACTGCACTTAGTACTGCTTGGTTATGTGAAAATTGACACCAAGTTAGAAACTGTGGATCAGAGAAGAAAGTATATGCTTAAAGAGTCCTACCTTGAGGTCAGAGGTGATGTCTTTTTTAGCATCCACCGGACACCATGACACCTCTCAGCTCCTGAAACCACAACCGGGGGACCACGAGTCAGTCTGGTGTCAACATTAACAATGTTATCAGGAATACAGAGCTGGACACTTCATTTACTCAAAAGAGAATTTTGACAAATAAATAAATAAATTACTGTCATTTTAAGACTTTACTCCCAAAATGAATTTAGTCTTCCCCCCAAGAGCCTAATGTCAAAACTAGGTTAAACACATGTGACATTCCAGTGTGAGTTGAATCAGCGGTCATCAATTCATCAGCTCTTTAGTTGAATAACTGGAAAAATGAAGCCTGTTCTCCTGCTCAGGGCAAACTCACAGAGCTCACTCTATATTCTCTGCACCTGTCTTAATTATGCACGCGTGACGTTTGCTGAATGTTCTGTGGTCATCGTGTCGATGTGTCATTCGGTGCGGCTGATAAACCACAGTGTGAGAGTGTCAGCCAAAATGCACAGCAGGGCCGGGACCAGCGCTGTGGCCATCTGTGTGTGTGTTCCTCATGTGCCGCCTGTTCAGTGATTCACAGTGTCACTGCTGGGCCACATGACTGAGAACAGGTGGCACTCTGGTGCACCTCCCCACCCCGAGCACACACACACACACACACACACACACACACCTCCACATACACCCTGAGAACACAGAGCACCTGCAATGTGCTCAAACACTAAACAGGCATGACTGTACACAACGCACACACACACAGTCTGTCTTTTTTGTATACTCAGATCCACAAAACGGACCGAATACCTCCTCTTTTAACAAACGGCTGTCGACGATGGTTGATAGTTGTGAGCTAAATGTCAGCACCTCACTAGTCCTCTTACTCATATCTCACCCTGCCTGCTCTCGCTCCCACCCTTTTTTCTCCTTAACATTTGACCTTTGACTTCTGGACAAAAGACACTGCATCCTCTTTCCTTTAGTAAGGACCACACATATGTATGGATATGCATTTTTTCCACTGTCTTGTTGATCAATGTGTGCAAAAAACTTACAGTCCAATAAATCTCACTTTTTGATTTTCTTTCTTTCTCCACCTTTGCTGTCTTTCTCCCTCACACTCTGATATTCTACCTGCAGGGCTGCAACACAGAACACGCCCACACATTTCAGCTTCCATATGTTTCCCTGCTGAGCACGTCCGCGCTGCACCAACGTAGTATACATTACCTAGAGCAGCTTGTATATGTGTGTGTGTGTGTGTTTGTCACAGCTGTGTGAATATGAAGCAAAAAACAGCTGGCTCAGCCTGATCTTGCAGGCTGGTGGCTAAGGCCCCCAAACCTTTTAACTCAAGGTCAAAGGGCGAACTCCCCTCAGGAGCCACAGCTGGCTCCAGTGTAAAGGTGGAACAGCTCTGTGTGTGTGTGTGTATATGTAGGTAGATCAGCAACAATTTGGGTTTTTTTTTTTTAGTACTGCCACCTTAAAAAAAACACAAGAGGAGGTGAAAGCATGCTTGACTTGCAGGCTGAATAGTTGCAAGAATAGACTGTCTTTCATGACATATACAAAAAATGTCACAACCTTTCATATAATCATTTGATTTTGTACTGATATTACATGTGAGGGGGCAGATGTGAAAAAGAGATGATTAAAGACAGGAAGGAGGCAAGACAAAATAACAAAAAGGAGTAAAGCGCACATTTAATTAGCATATTTAAATTGAAACAATGACAGATTAAGTCTGACACAAAGTGAAAGAAAACAGGCGAAGTTGCAAGAGATAGAGTGAGAGATAGAGCGGGCTAGGAAGTGATGCTTATCTTTTGTCTGTAAAGGTTAACCAGTGGGAGTATCTTCCTTTGACATTAACCAGCACAGAGAAGAGAGACAGAGGCAGAGGGGTGAAGCAACAGACTTTGCTCAGAGGCAGAGAGCAGCAGAGATGAAGAGGCAGATAGGCACGAGAGGGTGGCAGGAGATCGAGTAAATGGCCTCTAGTCAAGACAAGAGAAAATAGAAGGAAAAAACCAAAGACAGGTTGAGGGAGACAAGGTGAGAAAGGAAATGAAGCAGGGCTGGTTTGACAGGCATAGGTAGGGAGAGAGGTTAGTGTCTGGCCTCAACACCAACACAGCACTGTGCTTCAAGACAAGAGGCACTGTGGAAGCATGTTGCCAATGGTGCAGCGAAGAGATGAAATAGCAAAAAGCCAAATTTCCTGAATACGTTAATCAGGCATTTAGCATTTTTATTATTTTAGATGACCAGATTCAGAATATGAGCAAGCATCAGAACAGTTCTGACATGAAATATAGATGCTACAAAAATGGTCCAATCCAAACATGAGGTCAGATGGTGGAAAACCAATGAGAAAACCAATCATTAGGTCACTGAGCAAACGGCACCTTTCTAAAAACTGTCTAAAGAACTCTCGTCTTAGAAACATCAGGTTAAAAGGCTGCGCATTTAGGTGTTCCACCTGCAAAACACACACATACAGTATGTTTACAATGTCCACACACCCATATACACACACATTTCTATCCATATAGATGCAATTAAGTGCAATAAAGTAACCACACACTTGTCCAGTTCCTGCAAATCCACATGTATGCACAAGCTGATACCTGCATTTCTTCATACTTTATGCAGTACCTATCGACTTTGCACACAACATAATCACATTAACCACACTAGCACATTCACCTACTGGCAAACACACACACACAACACTCAGCATGTGCGAGCCTGTATGGCGTGAGTATAGTAGCCTTGCTGGAGTTGCTCCAGTCCTTAGTCACCCGTGAATCAGAGGTCTTTTCAAGTTAGGGCAACAAGCTTTCATACCCCCCCCCCACACACACACACATAAAACAGCAGGTTGCTGCAGGAGTGGTGCTAAATGACAGGGTTATCTTCACCAGTGTCTTTCCATCTAGTTTGCCTGTCTGCTGTGTGTCTCTCTACAGCCATTTGCTCGTTGTGCTTCTCGTTGTTGTGCATTTAAAAAAAAGAAGCTTGGGTCATATCCTGAAAATGACCTTTAGCAAAGCCACCAGCATGTGGGCAAATCCTATAAAGTCAGCCCTGATTGACAAACACACACATCAAAGAGCTAATCATAAGCAAGAACATATTGTTCTGTGAACAACTTCATATCTCCTGGAATGTTGTCACACCACATCCTGAGTGTGCGTGCGTGAGGAGCAGGATACGGGCAGATAAGGATAATTTGCAGTGGAGTTGTATTGTTCACACTGCCTGGTTAACAAGCTACAGTGAGGAACGTACGTCACAGTGGGGGTTTTTCTGATTCGGTTGGTAGGTCAAAACTTTCAGACTCAGTCTTCTGTACTGAGCTGGTGTGGAGAGACCTATTCTAGCCAATGAACCGGCTTTCTGTGTGCATAGACGACAGAGCCATGAAGTCTGTTTTCTGTTTCATTTGCCTGTTTGCGAGGCCAGAGCTGGCAGAGCCACAGAGAGTGAGGAGGAGTGTCAGGTTGGCTGTGGTTGGGGATGTTTGGCTCGGTGAACTTCTACCATACGGCTTTAGTAAAAGGTCATGGTCAAAAACCGAGCCTGGCTCACAAACCATCACACCCACTCTGACTCCCACACGGGTGGATAGAAGTGACAGACAAGGCAGACAGTCTGACTTCCTCTTTGGGGACAAAGCAGGAAAATGACACCCACATGAAGAAGGGGTGACAGACAGATTCACCGACTAGAGCCTCACCACACTCGCAGACACACACCCGGAGACTGTCTGAATATTAGTAGCGAGACAAACGCAGAGAGAAGGCGAAAGAACAAGAATGAACAGTTGGTCATAAATTGTGTCTAGACAGACGCTAATGAAGGCAGCCTGACTGTGGCTGCTGCCAAAATTAAGACCTGTGAAGAGTGCAATTACGTGTGTGTGAGTGTGTGTGTGTGTGAGAAAGAGAGAAACACTGAAAGAGAGTCTGTGTTTTTGTGAGCAGTTTGAGCAAGCATGTGCAAATTGGTGTTTGATGAATATAACCCTTTTAACACTGGGCCTTTTTTTTACCCTCACTGTCCTCCTTTTTCTTCTCTCCCTCTCTTTCACACACACACGCAAACCACACCAGAGCAGCCAAGCAGAGCGTGTCCCTCACAGCTGTAGACGGCATTCAAAGTGCAAACTCTGACGCCGGCACAGTCTTATGACGTCAGTCCTTCAAAATAAAACACAGCTTTGCTGATAAGCCCTGAAAACCTGACTCGTCAAGTTTATCTCGGAAAAAAAAAGAAAAACTCAGAATCCCACATACATAAGGGCGGACACAAAGATCCGTAAACAAACACCCGCCCTTGAGATGTTTGGGGCTAAGCAGGAGTAAGAAATTAGTGGGTTGCCTACTGATGCAACTGGGAAAAAAGATTGTTACGACAAACCTGGTCCTTTATCTCCCAAACCTAAAAGAACAGTAAAAACTAAGAGAAGTACAGTGCAAGAGGTCCAAATCCCGGACGAGCCTCCATTTATGTTACGACCCGGCTCAAAAGCCGCAACATGAATGTGGAGACTAACACCAGAATTTCACAAAGAAGAGGTTTTATTTGAAATTACATAATAAGTTAGCTAAAATAGCTGGTACCACTAAGACAAAGACTAGTGTGCCTTCCCACCAGGTGTGGTCAATTAACAACAGCTAAACACTCTTGCACTGCCACTGCAAAGAGATTAGGGGCTACAGAGGGTGTAATAAGGATAAAAGAACATTAAATGTGGAGATTTAATAAAACTGTTACATTCACATCTATTCAAGGTTGCATCAGTACATCAAACTTTATACTAATCATTACTTTTCTGTGTGTTTTGAAACTGTTCTCTAGTCAGCTGCCTACAAACCACCTCTATAATTCACAGGTTGTGCGCACAGGCTGCACTCTACAGCTCTGACTAAACAGGGGTATCGCAGGGATGAAGAGGTTGGTTGTGTCGATCACTGAACATTATGACATTCCACCGTTTCACTGTGTTTGGCAATGCACCTGCAGTCTATGAATACCTAAGTGTGCATACTGACACACTTCTGGTAGCTCAACAACAACAACAGTACTAAAATGGAGAGGAGCAGGCAGATGGCGTGTTTAAACTCGCTTCAAACTGAGAAACACACCGTCTGAGAAATGTGGCCCGTGGCGTCCCAACAAAATAAAAAACTGCAGAAGGAGAAGAAAACAAAAAGATGTCTTTGATGAAAGTGGTAAATGGTTCAAATTAGTTATGGCAACGACATCTCTGTTTGTGTTACAAGATCTGCAATTTTTATCAACAGCTGCAGGCACCAAGGACAAATAGTCATTCCTGTTAAACTGTCTTCAAGTCCACTTAGTGTCTAAAGGACGGAGGTGTAGCTGGTACACTGCAGTGAACAGTAGCACAAACTGGAAAGCACGCGACAGCCAATCACGCTCAGATTATGACATTTATGCTACTTCAATTACGTGGATGCTATATGTGACTATAAGGCCGTAAGCATTAGCTCTGGACGCACTCTTATGCTCTCCTGAGCTGTTCTAATATAGGTTTGGGGCAAAGCTGGAGAGCTGTCAGGCAAGCCCTGCCAAGCCCACATACTTGAGCAGAGGTGCTAAACTGTACTATCCAGTTGCTCAATAACGTTTAAGTTAACCGTCACATACCAAAAAGACTGACTCAGGTCTTTATAAGCACGCTGCTGTGTGTGTGTTCGCTCTCAACCATAATGATTTCATAGCAATGCAATAAAAAAAAATGTTTGCAACCAGCCAAACTGTGTAGTTTTAGGAGTAGACTGAAAGGCAAGAATGGTATATAATATGAAGGAGGAGGACAGTGTGTTTGCATAGGTTACTGTGTATACTGCATGTATATAAGGTCAGTGTGTGCACATGAGTGAATGTGTCTGACATCAGCAACTCTTCAGCTCACAAAGACTTCTTTATCCCACTGTGGCACATGTGATCCCCACATGGTGGCTTGTGCAATCTTCACAGGACCACACACACACACTCACCTACACACACACACATAGAGACGCACACACACAAATCTCTCAATATTGTAGTTGCAATATGACAAGCAGTCAACTCCTTTATCCAGCATGTAAACATACAGCCCGATAAGGTATACGCCAGAACTCCCACTCCTCTTTGTCTCCGTCTATAGGCTGCATTCTTAAAGGCAAATTATCAGTGTCTGGGTATTTAAATGGGTCAGAGGCTTGCTTGGCTTTCCTCCAGACACAGTGACCCCATGCTTCCTGTCTTGGTCAGGCGCCACGGCAGGCAGGCGCACAGACAGACAGACACACACACACACAGATGTCACACAAATGAGCTTCAAATACAGAAGCCACAGACAAAAGGTGCATGTGCACCTAAGTGGTCGTCCTTTTCAGGTTTACCTGTCAGACATCACTGTGTAATATCCCCAACGTAGTAAAGACAAAGAATAATAGATATCTGGATAGACAAGGGACAAGGTTTTTGATACCATTAGTGTTCTGTTTTCTATTTGCAGCCTACTGAACAATCACGTTTAAGCAGGTTTTGTTTGCATGCAGGTAAACGGTCCTTTAGGAAAACATCAGATGATAAACTCTACATTTTCTATTAGCTTTTTAAAATGCTCTGCATTTGCAAACATTGACCCAGATATTCGCTGGCTACACCTGCTGCACCTGAAGCCTTGGAGTAGCAGTCACTGCCACCGCGGTCTGGTCAGTGATTAGCTGAGGAGTTTCCAGAAACTTGAACTTTTTGTTGCGTGTAATTTGAATCTATCAAAACAAAGCAATTCACTTGGATATCCTTTACACTCTTTAGCACTGATTTTTTGTAATATTGTTAATGTAGGAGCTGAATCTTAGTCAGCAGCACTTAAAACATATCGGCTAACTGCCTGAAGTAAAAGTGAAAAATGACATTTGGGAGTGATGTTGGAGCGGGATCATTTTTTTTTTATGGTAAATGATCATCTCTCCCGAGTCCCATAAAACTGTGTGCTGGATCAACGTACGACCTGCTGAAGTCAGCGGCGAGTGTTGTTAAGCGTGCATTTTCATCAGAGCGTCACCATCATAATGTCCCTCCACTGTTAACACTAGCATAATAAAGGGACTGCCATCGAGAACTGTCACGTCGCCATAAATAACCAAAGACAGCTATAAATAATGGTTGGTGTAGCACTGCATAGATACACTGTGAATATGAAATGCAGGGGAAAGGACTTGAGTGACTTTGCAATGGGCTGTCAGTGTCGCCATGGAAATGCTCGACCAGTCGGGCTGTAATCATTGCTGTAATCCTCTTCCACAGGAATCCAAGTGCAGATGGCCTCGTGAACGCTCCCAGCGCGCACGCTTCGTTCGGGCTAACTCTTCGGCTGAGCCTTCTCCATCTTTTCTTGAGGTAGCGTGCGGCGTGCGTGTCCCCTGTTCTTATAACGAACGCGCGCTTGTGCGTAACCGTGTGCGTTTGTGTGTCTAAATGTGTGTCCTTGACCAGCTGCGCAGGGCAGAGGAAATGAGGCGGAACTCAATCTGGTCCACACCTGTCTCGCTCCCTCCCTCGCTCTCTCTGGAGGGAGGAGCCTAGGGCCTCAAACACCCCCACACACATACACAGCTTCACAAGTGCACTGTTCACAATCTGTATGAGCCGATAGATTATGCATGCAGCAGTCAGCTAAGGAGCTTGGATGTATTAATGTATGCACCGAGACAGTTTTATGTTTGTGTATGCTTCATGAGCAAGAGAGAAGGACAGAGAGAGAGGGAGCAGTGATGTGTATGCTCTCTATGTTTGTGGTGCATGACGAGCTAAGGGGAGAGGAAGAGATTAAAAGAGTGCCACACATTAAATATAGAGAAAGAGAGGATGACAGAGACAGGAGGAGGAGGAGACTTCTTTAGGAAAAAGCAGAGAGGCGAGGAGTGAGGCTGGAGGGAGAGAGAAGATGAAGAGATCAGGGATGACAGTCTGAGCCACACAAGGACACAGAGAGAGAGAGGGACAGTGAGAGAGATTGCACTGGTATGGGAGGGTGGGGGCGAGGGGGGTTACTCTGGGACGCCAGAACCCAGTGACATGACACAGATGCACTGTGCTACTGTGCAGAGAGCAGTGGGTGGGGGGAGGAGGGTACCGAGTGAGAGAGGAGGGGAGGAAGAAGAAGAGGCGATGAGTATCTGTGAGAGCTCAGTGCCACTGTACTGTTTCCACTCGGTGGTGAGGAGAAGACGATGGCAGGTATAGTGTAGAGATGAAAACCATAACAACAAGAAAAAAGGCAGAAGCACCAAATAATCAGAGCCTATAATGTTTGAGTATGAGAGATCTGAATTAACGTTTTACTGCTGCAACCGTGAAACCGAGACGTCGGGCGAGGTTCTGCCAGCCGCTGGTCATTTTCAAACACAGGTGGTACACAACAAAGGTGCGCGTGAGAATGAGAGCTATGTAGCACAATATTTTACTTTGTTTCAGATACAGTGGTACTGGTAATAGTTTACAGCTAGTGAGTGGTTGTCATGTGTCCCGAGTCCTGCGCGCTCCACTCAGACGAGCCAAGCAGAACTTCCACGAGTGAAAACGTGGCCGACAGGAAGTATTTCCTGCTTGTCTGCTGCATGTCGGAAAGGATGACTCCATCCAGTCTGACTTGATTCTCCTGACATGTCAGACTCCAAGTGTGAATGTTAATGTAAAGCACAGTCATACATGTCATCACATGCGCGTGCCTTTACACTGCCCAACAACAAGGAAGAACATATCTGAAAGCATCGAATACAAACCATGAAAGGATCTTTTTCAACCAAATTCCCAACTTTTTAAATAATTTCTTTCCTGTATTAATATGAAATTTGACCAACAGGCTTGAAAATACTCTAATTATGTTTAGGTTTGTGTTATGAGGATGGTTAACACTAACATTACTGATTTTGTTCTGTCAGCGATTGTGACTGTAACATTTTTCATAATGTGTGTCACCAGGTTAGAGAGTGAGAGGAAAGTGTATTAATGACGGTAAAAAACATATAGTGTTCATTTTCAACAGGCAGAGACAGGATGTCAGAATAAACAACATTCATCCACATCTTTGTGGCAGGAAGCGACTGGGTGTATAGGAAATGTAGTCTTAATGATAGTAATATAAATTCTGAAAAACAAAAGCTGTCAGTCATCTCCTCCATTTGCCTACTTATTTTAGACTAATTATAGTGACATATTCCCATTTGACAGGGATGCTTAAAAAATGCAGCCACCTCAATGCAAAGCACAGACTGCAGCCTATAGAAAATTATATATGCCGTCTCGTCTGCACAATAACATACGCCCACACGCCCGTGCACATGAACTCATTTCCAAGTCGCATGCAAAGGACCTTACAGCTGAAGAATGTGTGTTTCCACCCACACAAACACACAATTACTGGCTTTTCTTTCCACTACACTACATATATGCCAAGCACATGCATTTATGCACAAGCGGGCAGGCACAGTGGCACAGTTTTCCATCCATCCCTTTACCCTCCACCCCCCCCTCCCTCCACTATTTGTCTCTTCCCTTGCCGTACACCTGCCAGGCCTACAGCAAGGTCACACACCTCAATTACCCCGCGCACATGCACACACATATGCACAAAGAGTGAGAGAGGGAGTGCGATAGTGAGGGAAGATAAGAAAGGAGGGGGCGAGAGCAGATTTCACGCTACCCTGAGCAATGGCTAGCATGCACTAGTGTTTCTGACATTTTATTTATGATGTGCAGTGTTCAGTCCCCAGCTCGCTTTTCTTTCTTATCTCTCCCTTTGTGTCTCTGACTCAGACTGCCATATATATATTACCCTTTGTTAAAAGAAACCCAGAAATAGAGCGCACTAAGTTTACAGAATCCACCATCTGTGACTTATAATTTAAAGATATTTTTCGGTCCATGCAGTTTTGAATGTCAGCCAAATTTTAAAACACTCCGCAGTATTTTACTCATCAATCGCCAATAGTAGCTGAAACCTGAGTAGCAACTTTGAATGACTAGCTGAATGTCAATAACAGATATCAGGTGGCGATAGCAACGCTAATCTACCTCACAAATACAGCCACAAATCCCAGTGTGCCCGATAGCCATATTAATACAGCAGCTGTGTATGTGATCCTCCTATTAGAGCTTTCCATATCTGCAGGCAGACTGCTGTTCACCCGAGCAGCCACAGGAGGCAGCCAGCTGTGTTTACACTGTGGGTTAATGTAGCTACCATATGGCCACAGAGCACAGGACACATGCAGCGGACACCACCGCTCAAACACCACACTGCTGCACCCAGGAAGCGTTAAAAGCAGGAATTTGATAGGAAGAGTCGCCTGAGCCTGAAACTGAAGAGAGGAGACAGAAAAAATTTGTGGGAGAATATTTTGCAAGCAGCGGGAGGGCGGAGGACTTGTTTAGCCTCAAACTCTCTGTAAGAAGGGAAACACAGTATATTAAAACCACCTACACGTCGGCCTATGCCCATCAGCGGATGAGTGTAGGAGTTTTTAATTTGTTAGCCATCTCTTATTAAAGGATTCTGAACTCCCAAAGCCACTTGAACTTATGACCTGAGGATTTTCTATACATCTGAATGCATTTAAGGTCACAGGTTTTTATTTCCTATTTGCAGCTCTGCTACCTTCAGCACAGAGAGGAAAAACATGCAGAGAGAAGCCCGAGTACACACACAGTGAAGCATGTAATTCTATACATCCCTGATAGAAATCCTGTGGGACAGACTCAGCCTGTCTCATGACCTCCTCCATCACCCTGCCCCACCCAACCCACACGCAGACAATCCACACTATATGGTATCGCTGCAGTACAGTGCAGGCAAATGTGCAGCTTGCCGGCATGCATCTAACACCAGTCGAACAAAAGAGAACAACAGAGAAAATCAATTATAATGTCCAAACGCGTGCACACAGCTACCTCCTTCTCTCTCCTCTGATCTCTGCAATCAAAGCCATCTGATCACAGTGTGTGTGAGCGACTGATAGAAAACTGCCAAAATGCAAGCGGATGGGGTGTAGACGATTGGGTTTTAGGGTTTTAAATGACTAAAGATTTACAAGGTTAAGGTTGAGATGAAGGAAAGGCGAGGGGAGGATTAATGAAAGATGGGAAAAGGCTGTGAATGGACAGAAAAGATATTGGAGGGAGGTGAGGGAGGGTGCAGACAGAGCAAGGAAGGAGGAAGGACCAGACTTCAAGGCAGATCATATTACTAGTCTGGGGGCAAACACACACACACAGACCCATAAAGGTCGCAGCGTACCCGCTGCCCTCCAGACACACTCACGCAGAGACACAGATCTCCTCATAAACACTGAGCGACAGACCACAGTTTTGATTTCACACACATTTCTTTTAAGTCTGCAGAACCGTTAAAACAAAGAAAGTCAATCACACATGTAGAATGAGGCTAATGAAGTTACAAACATGAAAGCGAAATCTTACCAGAAAAACAAAAGAGAGTGACTCCAGCGTGGCTCAGCTGTGACTTTTGAATCACGCATTGAGAAGAAGTGGAGCGAGAGACATTGTGGGGCACACAAAAGCACAGTTATCACAGAAGTTACACAAGTGAGAGGAGGTCAGGGTTCAGTGTGGAACTAGGTTAAAGAGACAGGCAACGCCGCACATGTGTGAGAGAGAAAGTAAGAGCGGTGAGAGAAAGGCTGTTCAGGGGAACGACTGGACCCAGAGTCTTTTTTAAAAAAAATAGCAGAAGGATAAATTAGAAGAAGAGGAAAAAGTAGTGGAAGGATTTAAAAGAAGCAAAAGAAAAGAAGGAGGAATGACAGGGAAGGTAATAGGAAAGAAAAAGAAAGCTGAACTCAGCCTTCCTTACCAACAGGTAATTATACCTGCCAGAGCCTCCAGTCACACACACACAGACCTTCAACTTCCTTCTCCTAATAATGGTCCTCTGTCTGCTTAGAAACATAATCAGGTTAATGCATTACTTTCAATCAGCTGGATCAATCGAGGTCACTGTGGGGGTCACCATTCATGTGCACATGCACGTTTTGCAGGCATGATTAATACGAACACTTGTAATATTCAAATTAAAGACTTTGCTTTAAACTCCAATTATCACAAAATCTTCCCTTAATGAGTTTAAGTCATTTGAAAGACACATTCAAGTGTCATATTATGCCAGTACTACAAATACCAGTTAAAACGAACACCCCGTCTGCAAAGCCACCCCTCACGAATGTGATGAAGAGGCATAATGAGTGTAATGGAACCCCTGTGCCTCTCTTCCTTGAATGCACAAGTAGCTCATTTAGGGTTATACAAGCTTTGAGTTTGCGCATTCTGCAGTAAAAATCTGATGTAAGTATGACAAACCTCGACACATTAATCAAACAGCGAAGCCGGTGCGGGACTAAATACCGCATTCCGTTCTTGCATCATTAGCGGCAGAAGTTAAACACATATCCTGCACGCAAACCCCCTTTTTCTGACTCTGGGCCACCGCTCTCGAGTGCGGCTCCAAGGACGCGCGCGCTCATGCGTTCCCCAAAGCCGAGAGGCAGGCGTGAGTATACAAGCAAATTCACGCAAACGCGTAATGAGAAGCTGCGCGGGACCACATCGCTTGGTGCGAAGCGCCGCAAATAAACAAATACGGGGAAAACACAAAGAGGACAGCCCAAGAGCAGGAACCTTTAAAGAGCATTCTCTCGCATGCAATTACAGGGTGCAGTAAATGCACGCGGCACTGGCCCAGCTGCTGTGCGTTTGTGTGTTTATGCAGTTGCATTATAGATTCCTTTTTTTGTGTGTGTGCAGTTTACATTCCAGCCATGTAGTAGCTGCTATTCACAGTGCAACAGCAGGATACGCCTCGGAGTGCACACAGCTTCATGACATAAGATGCTAACAATCAGTACAAGCAATACAACAGAAGGAACAAATACTTCCTTATCATTAGATGTACTTGGTACGAAATGCAGCTGACTGCTGTTTATTGTAAAACTCATTCTTTGGTGTTGCTTAGCCTCTCTGTGATCCCTCCCATTGTATCATGAGCTATAAAGAACTGCAGGGCCCATTATTACTGAGCTAGCACAGTTTAACAGTCTACAACCATCCATGCACATTATGCAAGAGGTGCTGTAAACATACGCACAGTTCCACCGTTGACCTTTATAAAGCAGCAATAAAATCAACCACGGGCCAAAGACTTTTGCTTTAGATGAACACACACACACACCTGTGCTAGTCACTCACACGCTCTGTGTGTGCCTGTGTGTGTGATTTATGGATTTGGGGTTTCTCTAGTTGTAGTGACAGAGCCCTCTCCTGACTGAAACAACTGGAAGTCATTACCTTAAAATCAACAAACCCTGGCCCCTCTCCTCTACACAAAGAAGCCATGTGCACACTCAGCATACTACGCCTGCCAATGGGTCTGTGTGTGTGTGTGTGTGTGTGTGTGTGTGTGTGTGTGTGTGTGTATTCTCAATGTCTCAGCATGGCTACTTTTCTTTCACCGTCCCAGACATCTCTTCATCTGTGCTCCCCTTTTCTTTTCTCTCTTTCTAATTCGTCTCTCTCTCTCGAGCGTCACAGGCTGCAGCTCAGAGCCAAACCTATCTGTGCAAATAAGAAGTCGAGCAGTACGTGCTCCTAACCTTCCCTCAACCTGCCCAGCTTCTCTGCCTTTTGTCTCGCACTCGGCTAATCAAACGGCATCTTATGCAGGCTAGTTACCGTGGTACGCATTAGCACCAAGGCCAAAGCTAATCTTCTTGAGCCCTTTGACCCCTGCATAATGGAATTAGTCACCTAAGCCTTATCCCTTTGTGTTTTAACAAACTCTGGAAATATATACAACTACTGCAATTAAAGATGAAGCATAGCACCAGCTCATTTAGCCAAAAAACAAAACAAAAAAATGAATCAATAAAAAATGCTCTTTGAACACATGACAGTTGTGAAGGTAGAGTTTACTCACGGCACATGTACTATTTAACACACCAAATTGCACCTTGCTTTGGAAACAGTACAAAGACAGCTGGTACCACCCACTATACACGCACAGCTCACCGAAGCCCGATTCTTTCCAAATCAAACACATATCATTTTTTTTTTTAAACAAACTGCAATTAATGTCCAAGCAAAATATGAATGAATCGGTCTAGATTAAGCCAGTATTTGGCTTAATCACTGTTTTACGCTATATTCTGCACACATGAGCTCAGAACCACTTTTGTCTTCTCAGTTTTGTCCAGAACTGCAGCGATGACTCGAAAGCGTCACCGTGTTGAGCTGTCAGCTCATTGGATCAGTTCCAGGAGCAAACAGACAATTATGAACATCAAAGCGTCTCAAACTATTGCTTGAACACGAGCTGTTAATAGCCCAGCCCCTCTCTCCGCAAACACAAGCCAGCCACGGCGCCAGCCATCCACCCGTCCTCCCCTCACCTCCACCCCTGAATCTCCTATCTTTCCTGTCTGCTCCTCTCCTTCTCCTTCTCCTCCCCCCTTTCCAGTTTTTTAAACATGAGGGGGAGGGGGCTCCCCCTCCCCCTTTCCCCCCCTCTTTCTTCCCCCCCTTTTTTTTCTTCGCCAGGCAACACACTCAATCACTCTTACGTATGTGCACATCTGCAGAGGAACACAGGAACATGGTGGGTGACAGACGTGAGGGGGGGAGTTGGGTGGCGTCCTAATGGCTCTCAATGCAGGAAATGGCTTGTTGCTACACAGACAGCTCCAGAGTCAACAGTCATCACAGGCCTCATCCCCATATTTTATCTGCATTGGCAAAACACACGTCCACTCGCAGCTGGGCAGGGTCAGCCCCTCCCACCGACTAATGACTATGCAAAACTGTTCCTGCAGGGCAAAAAAATACAACTGCAGCCGTCATGAAGGTAAACTGTAAGGAATCTGTGTGGGCACATCATTATGCCAACTCTGTACCTGTGGTGCACACTACATGTGTTGTTTTAAACCTATGTTAACTTTCTGTTAGGTTTTCCTGGAAAGTAGCATTTGGTTTCGTATGATGAAAAATATGAGCTGCTTTAAAATGCAAGAATGCAAAAAAACCAACTCAAATTCATTGCTTTTCCGTTTTGCTCCTTCACTGCTCACATTCCATTATTTAATGTCTTTGTTCTAATATAACACCTGAAAACTAACACGCAGCAACTCTGTGACCTGCCCTATCTTAATCAGTTCTGCCCAGCTCTAATGTCAGATCATGCTCTCTGCTAATACAGCATACTCTGTTCTCTCTATGGGAACCAGCAGCACAGTATAAACAGATTAGCGCAGCATTAGTGCTGGCTGCGTCCTGTATACAGTATTTCCTAATTGGGCAAGGCTATGTGGGATAGAGAGCGTGCAGCTATGATGTATTCCAGTCCACAGCAGGCGTCCCTGGCTGAACCATGCCTGGCACGCCACTACAGGATAATGACAGCTGGACAGGAAGTGGTGGATATAAAAAAAAAAATAAAAGGTAGGAAAAGGAAACAAAAGATAAAAGGAAAGAAATGTCAGAGCAGAAGATGTTCTACTTCCATTGGTAATGGACTAATGAAAAAAAAGAGAGAGAAAGGAGGAAATTCCCCAGGGAAAACAGGAAGGGTGGGGGCAGCAAATAAAATAGTAACAGAGATTTTTTTTTTTGCCTTGTGTGTGGAAATGTGTGTGTGCGCATGTGCAGACCCGGACGCTCACGTGTGTGAGTGGGAGAACTGGAGGGATCAGTTTACAGTAGGACGCGTGAGATGTCTTTCTAGTCAGGCTTTTATTCTAGGAATGTTTGTATTGGTTTGAACACAGGGGGGCAAGGACTTAATTAGGACAGGGACCGACACATCAATACACACACACACACTCACACAAATGCACACAAAGTCACATAGTGACACCAATATTAGCTCCAGGCAGACGCCGGCACAAGTGTTGAGTTTCTCACACGCTTACACTGAGGAGTGTGCACATAAACACACACACACAAACACACACTCATTTTAAAAAACAAGTGCTAACCACAAGACCAGACCAGACCAAACCCCCCACCCCCGCCACCACCACCAGACCACAACACACTTGACAGGACAGCGCACACTTTGTATTAGTGAGCTGTGTGTGTTGAAAAACTAATAATGGGAGTCGGCATCTGTGTGTGCAGAAGAGACAGGCATTCACCCAGTGCCTGAGCAGTAAAGTCACAAGATCCATGTTCCAGCACAGTCACCTGCCAATATCATGACAGAGAGATGAAGTCAGAAAGTGCAAGAAAAAGGAAAGCACTGAAAAAAAGCAGAAGAAGAATGTGCAAGAAATAGAGAAAGCCTTTGTGCAAAGCTGGCATTTAAATCAGCATGGAGTGAAGAGTAAAGAGGAAAGAAGGAGAAAAGAAACGCAAGAGTGGAGAGGAGGAAGGATGAAGAAGATTTTTTTTAAAAAGACACAAGTAAAAAAACCAAAACCCTACTTTTGTGTTTTGTTTTGTGAGCCAGCTGGCTGCAGATCCTCCTGGAGCATTTAGATCACCCTGCTGTGAACCGAACCGCTGGTTTTAAAACCAGCATGCTGGGAGCTTTAAGACTCTTCTTACTGGGTTTCTTCTGCTTCCCAACAATAGTTTGATTTCAGAATATTTGCTTGCATGAAAAGCACCAAGAACTGCCATATGATGGCTATTATGACAGAAGCCTTAACTCTACACACAATCAGCCAGAGCAGGACAACTCCTAATTCAAAAAAAAAAAGAGAGAGAAAAGAAAAAGGAGGGGGCTTAGTTGTTCAGTGCTTGTCTATTTTGGGGGCATCCCTTACATGCAAAAGTTTGGGTACACCGCGAGACATAAACACTCATGGCTGTCCACAAAAGCGTACACATACACACACACACAGCCCCAGCTGGAGCACACAAGCTCCCTTTGTGCTGTATTCCTCACGCCTTTCAGCCTTAGCTTCAGCCTTTAGCTTTAGCTTCTCTCCATCTGCACACACACACAAACGCACACACAGAGCAACTTTCTCCTGCTTTTGTCTGCAGAGCGGCAGTGGTCAAACAGCTGAGAGGTTTGTGGATAGGAAGCTCGCCTTACCGTGGCCAGGTCCAGGCCGAGCACAGAGGGGAGACCCAGGGCTGGATCGGTGGTGTAAAAATAAAAAAAAATAAAAAAATAAAAAAATTCCAAAAGCAGCTTGTCGGTTAGAGCGTCAGCCAGCTCAGCAGATTCCCACTACCTTCCCTTCCCTCGCCTTTCCTGCTGTCTTGCCTGCCTGTGCTCCCAGCTTTGTGCGTGCCTTGTATTTTCCCTTTAAACTGCACAGGCTGCTTCCCCCCACCTCCTCAGCGCACACACGCGCACTGAGCCAACACACAAAACACTCACTGCTCCTGAATATGACACTGTTGTCAAAAGCATTCAGTGCAGTGTTGTTGTTGCTGTTGTATATATATATGTATATTTCTTATTCTACAGCCTGCAGAGGAAGAACTGAAGGGGTGAGTGGGGGAAAAAAAAGACACCAAAACAGAAATCCTCTTTGTCTTTCTTCTTCTTTTTCTTCTCTAAATAAAATAAAAGTGACACTGCTTTTAGATCCTGCTCTTCTCCTCGGTCTGTGTTCCTCTTCCTCACCCTCTCTCTCTATCTTTCTATATTCTGTCTCGCTTTTTTCCCCCACTCAGTAGTCAAACAAAGAAAGGAAAGGAACAGAGCGAGCGCACACACACACACACACGTGCGCACAAACACGCACACACATACATATATAACACACATTCGGCTGCTTTCTCTCTCTCTTGCTCTCTCCCTCTCTCTCTCTCACATGCACAAGCTCGGAGCCCAACCCCCCAGCCTGCCTCCCTCTGATTTTTTTTTTTCACTCCCTGCCTTTCTCTAAACAGCACCTCCCCCCTTTCCACCCCCCTCACCCCCACCCCCCATCCCTCCCTCAGCCTGATCTGGCCTCGTTCTCATTCGTCTACCACCGCTCTCTCTGTTTCTCTCCCTCCCTCCCTCTGTGTCAAGCAGATGGGATTGGAGAGCAGAAGGAGCCTCCGTGCTCGCTCTCCACCTCGATTTCTCTTCTTCATTAATGTGATGTAAGCCTGATGGAGACGTGCATTGACCTACAGTAGACGCACTAATGATTACAAAAAATATAATCAATACAGATGTAGAAAACTGGTGGTGTTTTATAAAACTCTGATGATGCTGCCATGCAGATGTGAATGATGCGAGAAGCCGGTGATGACCCACTTAAACACTGGACGTGCAGATCATGTCTATATTGGGTCCATCGGTCCTCTGTCAATTCTTGACATCTATACGACGTCCGACCATGACCCGACCTGGACGTCAATATGACTGACGTTCAACATTTGAACTTTGCATCATCAAATTTACATGATTAATAAATGTAATTTAATATATATATATATGAATAGCAACACTGTCGTTATCAACACGATACATATGAATACAGATTATTTATAAGCAAACATGATTTATTATGCGTTAGCCTACTTTATTCAGTACTTGTCCTTTTCCTGTTTTTCCTTAATTGGTTTATTTATTTCAATGAATCGGCTTATTTGTTTGTAACCAGGTTAAAAAAGTCATTTATTAAAATGTGTTGAAATATTAAAAACATTGAAATCCATGTTAAAATGTAAAATAATAATGGTTAAAGTGTTTGGAAAACATTTGGAATTCCGTTTAGAAGAAGTACAATGTGTTTAACAAGATTAAAAGAGCATTTGCATTATATAGTCATTTTCACGAGTATAGTGTTTTATTGTGAAGAGCTTTGTAAGAGAAAGCGAATTTGGCTGTGATCGGTAGCTGGACTGAGAGAAGTTGCGATGCACGGGTTGTGCAAGTATGAATGTTTGAACTCGACTATCTGCTCCACGGTCTTTGTCGATGCCCACATTTTGCAAACTGCCTGTAAGACGCTGGGAACATTTCTGCTCCAAAGCCACCAAGCAGCTGCTCAGTTCTGTTTTAGCGTCAAGAGCCCAGCGCCATCTTGGAGATGTCTGCTGATCACTCTGGCTTCCTGCATTCCTTCACACATGACTGTTTCTGTGCAGAAAACATGTCCTCCACTCTCTGGAAGCATGGGACTACAGCGCCTATGGTACGACGTCTAAAATATGTCGAAGTTGGACAATGAAAGGACGTCTACAACGACCGCGTTTGGATTATAAATAGCGTGTACACGGAGGACCTACTGAAGTCAACACTAGACATTCAGCAGACACTAAAAAAAAGACGTCATCTGGCGTTACAAAGCAACCCATTCAGTGGACCAAATTTCTACGTCCAAAAGTGACTTATAAAAGACGTCACTCTGACGTCACTTTGCGCAGTGGGGAGGCTTTGGGGAACCAACACGAGGCTTAGTGAGAACAACGGTGTCCAGTTTAAGAAACAACCCGACCTACGTTTACAGACTTTGGGATTTATTTCTAATTGAATTACTCAGACCCCATCGGATGATTTCCATTCAGTCGTTTCCACCTTCTAAACTTTTGGGGGTGTTTTTTGTGCAAAATTTTAACCTAAAGAATAATTCCCATTTTATGACGACTTGGCCTAATTCTTCATAGTTTTTAACCTTAATTAATCTGAGTCACTGATCCAGCGTTTAGAAAATGGTCCGACTTGGCTCACTTGCAACCTGCTCCAGTTCTGCCAACAGTTAAGGCAAATCAGATCACATCATAAAGCTGTAACGATCCTTCATAGCATAAGTCTGCATGTGTGTAACTACTAAACAAAGTTGAGACTGAACAGTGTGGCTAATTTGTTTACGTATGTTTGATATGCAGATTTAACTGGAACCTCATCTGCTCAACTTTTTACTGATACATGTAACAGTAAAAACACCTATATATACACATATATATGGGACCCCTATTTAGACTGAATGTCAGCCTTTATGTTTTCCACTACTTTCTTTTCTTCCACTGCTTTGCTAGTGTTTTTGTTATCTTGAGGACATCACAAGACATTTGTGTAACTAATGAAGAGCTTTTCAGATTGATACTGAGCGTGCAAGGCTGACCAATGAACAAGGAAAGCTATTCAAAATGTTCTTTTAAAGTGTTTTCTAACAAGTAACACTTTGTTCAGAGAAATTTCAGCTTTGGGCAACTTTATTAAATGAGTGGGTACAAAATGTGCTGCATGTACAGCAGGCACAGAAACTAAGTTCAGGGTTAGAGACAGTAGTGTCCACTTGCTGACATGTTGCACACAAAAATACATACTCCATGCTTCCTCTTCCTCACAGAGTTGTTTCCTAAAGCTCACGTTTAGACCCACATAAACACAGAATGCCCTTTTAAGTGCTGTCCACATGCAGGAAGAATTCCAGAGCAAAGAGAAAAAGTACAGTCGGAAAGCCGGCAGGGAGAGAGACAGGAGGGGGGGTTGGCGGTTAGGGGGTGACGGTATGGAAAGTACAGCATGGAGCCACTGCTCTCTGACCAGGGCACAGACTGGAGGAAATATCGGCACCATTATTGCACTGCCTGACTCCTATAGACCCCAACCCCCCCACCCGCAACAAAAATGTAGGGGTACCATGACACACAGCTCCACGCTGCATGACCAGAATAGTGAGGTAACAGAGAATATTGAGACAGAAACACTGAGCCCTCAGTGTTTCTGTCTCAATATTCTCTTTCCAATAACAAGCATTTGAGTACAAAGTTGAACAGGACAACTTAAACGCTGCTGCATCACTGCTATAGATGCACAGCGTGTAGATCCATAAATATTTAATATATTTTCAGCTGCAGCGGAAAATTAAAATGTATTATTAGTGACTATGACTTCTGATCAGTGTTGGCTGTAACGCGTACCAAAGGAGCGCTTTACTTCAGTTTCATTGCACTCGGCTGTGATGCAGTAACGTAACGCACTGCTATAACACTTCCGTCACAGTAAAGTTACAATTTTGTCGTTACTTGCATTACAAAAGGTTCTTCATCATCTGCACGGTGGAAAAGAAAATGATGGACATTTATACAAGTTTTCGTACACATTACTTACAGGTGTCAGTTCAAACGTAAAAGCAAGCGGTATAATTCGGTAACCTCGGAGGAGTACGTGAGACAAAGATACACTATGTTGCCAAAAGTATTCTGTCATCCTTCCAAATCATTGAATTCAGGTGTTCCGATCACTTTCATGGCCACAGGTGTATAAAATCAAGCACCTAGGTATGCAGACTGCTTTGGCAAACATTTGTAAAATTTCCTCGCTACTATTTCACAATCAGCTGTTAGTGGAATTACAAAAAAGTGGAATGACACCAAATCAGCCACAAATTGGTAGGCTGGGTCAGCAGATGGTGAGGCACGTGGTCCGCAGAGATTACCAACTTTCTGCAGAATCAATCACTACAGATCTCCAAACTTCATGTGACCTTCAGACTAGCTGAAGAACTGTGCATAGAAAGCTTCATGGAGTGGGATTCCATGGACGAACAGCTGCATCCAAGCCTTACATCACCAAGCGCAATCCAAAAATGATCAGTGGTACAAAAGCATGTTGGAGTGCTCTCTGGAGTGATGAATCACGTTTCTCTGTCTGGCAACCCGATATACGAGTCTGCGTTTGGCGGTTCCCAGGTGAATGGTACTTGTTTAAGTGCGCTGTGCCAAGTGTAAAGTTTGGTGGGGTTGTTTTTCAGGGTTTAGATTCAGCTCCTTAGTTCCAGTGAAAGGAACTCTTAATGCTTAAACTTACCAAGTCATTTTGGACAATTTCATGCTCCCAACTTTCTGGGAAAAGCTTGGGGACGGCCCTTTCCTGTTCCAACATGACTGCACACCAGTGCATAACGCAAGGTCCATAAAGACACGGATGAGTGAGTTTTGGTGTGGAAGAACTTGACTGGCCTGCACAGATTCCTGATCTCAACCTGACAGCACACCTTTGTAATTAATTAAACCAAAGCTTGCGAGCCAGGCCTACTCATCATAAGATCAGTGTCAGACCTCAGGAATGTGATTCTGGAAGAACGGTCAAAAATTCCTATAAATAAACTCCTAAACCCTGTAAAAGCCTTCCTAGAAGATTTGAAGCTGTTATAGCTGCAAAGGGCGGGCCAACATCATAATAAACCCTATGGATTAAGAATGGGATGTCACGCAAGTATGTGCAGTGAGACGAGTGAACGCTTTTGGCAGTATCGTGTATACGACATACATAAATAGCGCTCTAATACAAAAGGGATCTGGTGTAGGCAACTAGCTCACAGAGGAGTCAAACTGCACGCTTCCCAGAATAACCGAGTGCAGGCACATCTGCAGTCTGCTGCATTTCTACTCTCAATGGCTAAGCAAAGGAGCTTGGCAACAGCCCAATGAGGAAGTCAAACAAAGATGTGAGATAATTCATTTGATCAAGTAGATAAAATGTTGTTGTGAGTCTGTTTAACCAGAAATCCTGGGAACCGACTTGAAGGCGCACAAGCACTTTTACAGTTTTACCCTAGCAAGCAGGACAATTGACAAACTGCTTAGTGTAGTTTCTACCTGTCCATGCCTCACTTCCAATGCTCTCCCTGGCTTCAAGCTACACTGTAATTAGGCAGTGATCACAAACAAATGAGCTTTACATAGACTAAACTCCAGAGTGCGTCCCCTTGTGTTGTTTCTAAAAACCTTATTTTCCATGTCACACACCCACCAGGTTAAAGATCTAATTATAATTATTGAAATCATATTGAGACTTTGATTCTTGGCAGTTATTCAGATATGACAACAGCGTAAGCCTGCACACCAGTGTGTATAATATGCTTTCAGCCTAAAACTGAATCTAGGGATAAATACGACTGACAATCCAGTTGGCTAAATGAGGGCAAAAGCAAATAAAGGGAAGTAAACAAGGTGAGACAATGGCAGAGGGTAGGGAGCAAAAGAGGAAACTACCGGGCAAGGAACAAGGAGAGACAACCAGTCAGTTGGGTGCCACGTTACATAATTCTCTCGCTGTATTGATTGCTGTTCTGATTTGGCCTCTAGCCAATATTCATAGCATTTGTAATTATTGAGCCGAAGCCCAGACGGATTGAGAGCGCGAGAGAAAGAGACTGAGATTCTGAGGGCAGATAGACGGCAACCGTTAGAGAGGACTGCAAAGAAGCGAGAAACAGAGGTATGAGTGGAGAAAGGGTGAATAATAGCCGTGAATTTTGGGATGTAGCCAAAGTGACACCAATAAAGAGAGCAAAGAGAAAGGAAGCAGCGGCAGATAATGAAAAGACACAGAGGGAAACAGAGGGAGCATGTTTGAGAGATCATTTAATTGAGTGAGATGGAAATAGCCTAGTTGTGGGAGAGAGGAAACAAGTGTGAGCTGGGATGAGGAGATAGCGACAGATCGAGGAGAGGCGGAAAAAAAAAGTGTGTCAGTGAGTGCAAGGCAGGTTATTCTTGCTGCTGTAATCAGTACTGTTATATAAGCTTGTAGCACTGGGCAGAACAGCCTGAAGCACTGGATCTGCAGGACAGACTGGGTTTACTGCACGCACACGGTGCGCACAGTTCGTCTTCAAACACTTTACAGTAGGAACAGAAAGTGCCTGCGGCCACATATGCTGCATATGAACCTCAACATCGTTCGCAGGTTGCTCTGAGAGTACATCTGCCTGGGAGCATTTGAAAATACACGTTTCCTCTCTGCCTCAGACCAAAATTTCAGGTTTTTCCTGGTTTCGTGTTTCAAGTTTTTGTCGATTCAGCATCTCAAAACCTGTCCTTCCTAACTCATGCAGGATAGGGGTCAGAACTACATCTGACAAGTTTCTCACTTTAGCACTTTTCAGGCACGGACGCCTCGTCAGTTTGACGACTTGATGTCGTTCTGCCTTTTAGAGGTGCATCATGTAACATCACACAACACTGACAGTACTCATATATAGTGGTTGGGATTTGGTAGGACATCAGGTGACACGTTTATTAACTTGCTGGCTATATATCTACAAACTTACTCTGCCACATGCGATATATAATTACAGGAATGCATTCACACACACTTTAGTACAGTTTAGTAACAGTAATCATGGAACTGCAGGTTTTAAAAAACAGCTCAACTGTCAGAGTCCTGTTTCCGTTTACTATAAATCACCAAAATCAAACTTTTGACCCACTTTGATCTTCAGTCGCCTGGACCAATTCCCCTGTCAGAGTGAAGATGTGCAACTATACCTTTACACTGCAAATTTCAGTTTTTGCACAGTTTTTCTATTGTAGTAAGTAAAAGGAAATGAGAGAAATATCTCAGCACAACTCTTTGGGCTTTGGGGAAGGGTCAAAACATGAAAACAGTCCAAAGTCCAAACTTTAGGCCATCATTTGCATTTTCCAAAGCCGCCCAATGAGCCAGTTTGGAGTCTTTGCTGGGCCGACTCTGGCCCCTGAGCCTCATGTTTGACACCCCTGTTAACACTATCTTCCTCCATGCACAAATGCATGTGTTGCTTCCTAAACCGTGTCTTTAAGAGGTCACACAGTAGAGACATGAGTCTCCTGGTCGTCACTGTAACACCATCCATCATGTGGTGGGTTAAAGTTACTGGGTCGGACCACGCGGGAATACATGAAAGTGAGCAGGGTGTGCATTCAGACATGAAGCTGAAACATTCAGAAGCGGGCAGATTAAAGGAAGCCATCAATGGCTACTACAAAATAACCAGCATGCATGTTTTCTGTTATTCATCTGACAGCAAAGAAGTAAACTATCTAAGTCAGGAGAACAAATTCTGGCTCTAGCTGTATCAACACAGTCGGATAATGCAGAGCGGAAGGGGGTGGAGCTACAATGTAATCAGCTAAAACTCTGCTGCGTCTGTTCACTGCTGCCAGATGTTGGCTATGCTATGGCTACTCTATTCACTCGGCAGGGTTTTATAACCTAAAGACAAAGAAATCAACAAGTGAGGATGTATCCCCACACGCAGTTAACTAACAGTCCCACTCTCCCTGTTGTAATCCTTCATCCGGGGGCCTCTCCTTCCTCCCCGTCTTCCATCCTTCGCCCCCTCTGGCACTTCCTCCGTTCTATGACATCCCTCTTTCACTCCCTCCTTTTCCATCTTTGGATGAACTATAGACAGATGAGGGGAAGGAAGCGCAGATAAAGGCATAAAACTATATTAATGAAATGAAAGAAGCACAAAGAGGGAGGAGACGGGCAAGAAGATGGAGGAGAGAAGAAGCAGGGAGGGAGACAGAGAGGTTGTGGTGGAACAGATTTTCCTGATGCTGGTGAATAATTTACTTTATTCTCCCTCTCTCGCTCTCTCTCTCTCTTTTTTTTAAGATATAAAGATATAATCAACTGGGGGTGGGGGTCTGATTAATTGCCAATTAATGTTTAACGAGGCACAGCTGTGTTCATTTAATACTAGTTTAGGCTTTGCCTCTCCTGGCACCCCCTCCCTCTTTGTTTCCCTGAAATGTGTTGCACTCTTCTTCTGCAGTTGATTCTTTGCCACAACAAGTTCAACTGGAAGGATTACCAGTGCGTTCATCAGTCACTACAGAAAAGTAACTGATTTACCCTGTGAGTAGATGCAAAGGCACCACAATAAGCGTCAACGCACACTCACACACACACAGAGCTAAAACAACCCTCCTCTGCGAAGACACATGTACGTCTCTTTTTGTACGACTACAATACTGCTCTTTAAGAAAGACTTGCTTCCTTGCCAAGAGTTAGATCAGAAGAAGAGTGCAACTGACAAGTTGTGGTTTTCCAAAGGGTTATGTGCCACACTTTTCCTTTCCCTGTAACAGTAGCTTCCTGAAAACTAAACTGGATTACATCCAAAAGCACAGCGATGACAAGGCTTCAGGATGTCTGTTTACAGGCTTTGTGCTAAGCTAAGCAGCTGCTGCCTGTGGCCATTTACCCGACACACATGAGAGAGACATTAATCTTCAAATCCAACTCTCGGCAAGGCCGTCGGTAAGTGCTTTTAAAGGCCATTTTTGGCACTCGTGCTTCTTTCAGAAAAGTTATGGAAAAGCTTGGGAGTAGTGAAAAATCCTCTAATGATGTCCAAGGAAACCTAACCCCAATCGACTGTCGAAAGACACTTCCCAGCTTTGTAGTGGATGCTCAACTGTGACAGCAATCTCAAAAGAACTGATGGAAAACATCTTATTGAGAGTTCGCTTCTCTTTAATGTTTTAAAAGTTTGCACACCTTAAATTGACAGTTAGATATAAACATAGTTGGAGATGGAAAGAGAGGCTTGGCTATGTACAGCTTTGCACCTGACAGCACAAAGACTCGTAAGATTGTTAATGTTTAAACTGTTAACTGATGACTGAAGTGATTAAAGACCACTAGTGTTCCCCTTAAATGTGTGTTAATGTTAAATAAAGCAGCATTCCTGATGTTGCTTGGCGTATAAATGACTGGACTCCCAACCTCTGCTCTCAAAACTAAATCGTGTTTGCTGAATGTAAATGGTTGAGTTCTTTTATAGTGGTTTTCTACACTAATCACACACACATTTAAGTGCTTTCTATCCAACACTCACGCTGATGAGTGCATCGGGTTCAGCATCTTGTCCAAGGACACTTCGAGATGAAGCAGTCAGGGATCGACCCGCTAACCACGCGGTGAGTAGATGACCTGCTCTACCCTCCGAGCCACAGTTATGTTACAGTACTAACATTATTAATGTCCATCAACTCAGAGAAGAAGCATGCCGTGATACACGAAGAATTCATCACATACTGCTGTTGAACTCACTGACACTGTGACTTTTGGATCCTTCACCATACCCTCATAACTCTGCATGTAAAAATGTACAGGGCTCATCTCGCCTCATCTCTTTCTTTCCTCTGTTCGCCTGATGCATCACACGCCTGGAGCCTCTAGCTTCTTCCCTGTGTGTCTATCTAGGAGAAACATCATCACTAGGCACTGCTCAGATTTAGAGTAACATTTGGTATACACTGTATTGTATAACCTGTCTGACCTGAATGCATGTAAATATTATGGCTGTGGACAACGTAGAGCCAGTAAACTACATGGGATGCAAAGTACTGCATCTGTCAGCAGAGTTAAAAGTATTGTGTTCAGTCATGTGTGTATGTAGCGTACATATGTGTCTTTCTATCCCTTTTTTCCTGTTTTGGCTCTCATTACAATCTGATACCTCTATCCATCTGTTCACAAAGGAGAGTGAGACAGAAGAAGGGAGGAGAGGTGGAAGAGTTTGCCATCACTCTTCATCCACGCCCCTCCTCTTCCTGCTTTATCTGCTTTCTGTCTTTGTCTTATAGCTCCCTACCCACCTCCTCTCTACTCCTCAACCTTCCCATCCCTCTCTCTAGTCCCTCCTCTCCCTCCTGCCTGTCTTTCTTCTTCTCCCCCTTTCATCTTCGGTTAGAGCCAGAATGGAGCTCAGCTTCATCTGAAAACCCAGCAGGTGTGTGGTGTGTCTAATTGTTCGTAAGTGTGTGTGAGTGTGCAAAATGCGCTTTAAAGTCCTGCGCGTGAGAGCTTTTTCTTCTCGCAAGTCACACTGTGCCTGTGTCTGTAGCTACTGTGTGTAGCGTGCCTGTGTGAGATATCTTGTTTCCTCAGGGGAGGCCAGGCCCATTTCCACTGTCTGCTGCAGCCAACCAACCCAGCAGTGCATCGATAATCTATTAGAGTAAAAATACACACACACATACACAAGCACACACGGATAAGCTTGTTCATCTTACCTGCCACTGTTGAGAACACTCTGGATGCGTATGGACCAAGTGGGTGGCCAAATGCCTGTACCTGAAAAGCGAGCATACCACAGAGATTACAAATAATTCACACATTTCCACAGCAGCACTGGCCAATAGAAATCAGACATAGTAGAGCTGACTAAAAAGCCACTTCACACAGACCATCACTTCCACTGCATGTTACACCCAATTGACATAAAGTAAGTAGATACTGAACTTTGCACTTATCTTAATATTTTGCATCAAAACTGCAGGAATTTGTATATAATTTACCCCCTGACCCCACCCCACCCAATTCCTGCTTTGAGCAGAATCTCTTTCTGGTAATGTGAGAGATGGGAATGCTTACAAAACTGGACATGAATATCAAAAAACAATGGGACCGAGATGAAAATTTGGGCAATGTTGTCTACAAAGTCATCATGCGTGCGCCGACAGATTATTCAGGAGAAGTATCGCTCTGTCCCCTTGAACTTTTATCTCTGTGATGCATCCTGGTTCTCCTCCACTGTGCCAGAAGAGCACACTTTTACATTTTTGGGAAGCGGACAAATTCTCAAGGAAGCTGGAAACTGGGGCAGGTGGTGGACAAAGAAATAAAACTACTATTTTCATGATGTGTGCTGGCACGTGTTGCAGTCAAGGTTGTTTGTGTTGAAAGCTCTCTCCCAGAAACCTCAGGATCTTAGAGTGAAGTTACATTTCTGTCCCCCAAAATCCATGCACCTGATCACACCCCCGGCTTTGTAAGTGTAAACTCTTAAACTGAAAATGGCGGGTTGACTCATCATCAGATAATCCTCCAAAGGAAAGTCGGACCACTTTGAATTGATGAAGAAGACTTTGATTGGGAGATTGGCCGAATCAAAATCAGTTATGGTTGTTCATTTTTATAGACCCATTCCTGGAACTTGGTTCATTACACAACTTGCATAATGAGGCACAACACTGTTCCCTTGATTTTTTTTTTCTGGCACATTCCTTAAATAATCCTGGCAGAGACTTCTATAGTTTTATAGTATTTTTAACTAAAAAAAATATTGAACTCCAAGCCGATTAATTTATTTGCCTATTATAATGCCATTGAACACAATGCAACAAATGTAACACTCAAACATACTTCAGTAGTGCGAGGAAAAGAAAAACACATTTTATTAGCCATGCCTCTCAAATCTAATGCAGCTGACTCACCTTTATGAAGCTTTTCAAATCTAATTTTCAGTTGATTTTGTCAAAAAGGTGATCAAATTTTGTTTACCATTAAAGTAACTAGTGTCGGTGCACAGAACTGCATTAGCCAGAGGTTTCTTCCTATTAAAAGGGAGTTTTTCCTTCCCACTGTCGCCAACTGCCCTCTCACATGGGGTCTTGGATTGTTGTGTTTTTTTTCTATATAATTTTAGGTCTTTACTTTACAAAGTGCCTGACGTGACTTTTATTGAGATTTGATGCTATATAAATAAAACTGAAATGAATTGAAATGAGTGGATAATATTTTACCACTGTACCTAAAGTTGGTGCTGAATGTATATTAACGAAAACACATACACACAATCATATGTCTCAACTAAAACTACATAGATGAAACTATAGCAGAAAATATGTACTGACATTTAGATTTTTTAAAAAAGGATCTGATGTAATTCTCCATGTAAATATGAAAATACACACACACACACACACACACAAACACACACACACACACACAGTACTAGTCTATTGACCAGCCGTGCAGAGTGGCAGCGATTACATTTGCCAGACATACACCCACGGTTATTATATCCTCAGATATCCAAACTGCATGCACAGGCAGAGGCTTGGAGAAATAGTGATGGACAAACACGCACATGCACAAAATAACACAGGGCCAGACAAAACACATAAACAAGATACCAGCATGATGTAAGAACGTGCAATATCAGACATCACATAATTAAAGCTAAAGCCTGTTTATCGACCAGCTAAGTAGGACAGGAGGAGCTAAGCCCCAAAGATGTAGCCTGTTTACAGCCATACACAGATAATGTAACACAACACTGTTCTGCTGCCAGCCTATATTTACCGTAGCCACATAAGGAACACAAGGACGATTTTTCTCTGCCAAATTCTGGAGGTCAAATAAAGTAATAGAAAGCATTAGTTATTTCCCTGCACCACAGAGAGCTTTGAACAGATACAGCCTGAGTTTCACTCAGGGTTTCCTAACTCCAATGATACAATAAGTACTCATCATTTTATCAGTCCAAACCCCAAAGATCTGCACTGAAATAAAGGGTGAAGGCAACAAATTTGCCATGGTAGGACTAGTACGTCAGAAACTAACTCATTATACAATTTCCAGTTTATTAAAACACTTCTCAGTTACTTCAATTGGTCCTGTAGAGCTCTACAATGCGACATGCAATGAGAAAAAACTGTATGTGCGATAAATTATTTTGCATAAATAGCACTCGCGTGACAGCTTTGTAAAACAGTGTGTTATTTTGTGAAGCCATAGTACGTCAAAATCAAATTGTTATCATATCAATGCAATTAGCCTTAAATTCAATAACAATTCCCACAATTCCTTTGTGTTTGCTGCCAGCCCACTGGTGGCTCAGAGAAAAATGGAGCAACAGAAGAAAACGAGCCCATACAGAATATCAGATTATTTGTATTGTGTAACTATTTAATTCTAATAATGTGTCAGACAAGGTAACCTGGAGACTTAAATAAGTCGGAAGAAAGTTGTTTTTTAAAAAAAACAATGAATCTAGTAAGAATGTCCCATAATCCAGTGCTGGTTAAAACAGTTTTATTATCTTTACCTTTAGAGTTTAAAAAAATCCAGCAACAACAAACAATGATTTTAACTCTCCTTAAATTAATCTGCCTACTGTCTGCATTAGGAAACTCTTAAAACCCCACAAACGTTGACTTTAACACAGTCAAAGCTCTAAATGCATTTAATTTTCAAAATAAAAATTAGTCAAGCCTTTTCCAATTTCCATTTCAAAAGCACAAAACCCGAGCAATGATTTCAGGTAAACCCTAAATAATTCCATCATCTACCATTTTCTTCCTTTTGATAATCCCCAGATTCCTGCCTTTTGGAATTCCTCCACAGATTATCCCTTGGCTTTAACTCCTCCAGGGGCAAGGAGCAGGGGTGGAAGGGGTGGTAGTGGAGTGCAGGCTGAGAATGGCGAAGGAGGGGGTTGGGGGTGTGGGACAGCGAGTGTTGTTTTAAGAAGTTGGAAGTCTGTGAATCTTGCTGTGCTTGTAATTCCCCCTACGGACATGTTTTATACACGTCAAGGAATTCACTGGATTCCTCTCTTGTAAGCCTGCTCCTGATTCCCTAGTCTCACTTCTTTCCTTCTGCTTTCTTTCTTTTTCCTTCTTTAGGGAACAGAGATATGTAGGTAAATGCACACAGCCAGGCTAGCTTCCAACATTTCCCATGATCTGCCTGACAACAGCCTGAGGGCCTACACATGGGCACACTTACATGCCCACAATAATAGAGAATTGAGATGGCAGGAAAAAAAAGAAAGCAATAAGGGGCCCTGCGACGAATCCTTGAGGCACTCCAACCTTGTGACGCAGCAGCCGCCCCCCCTTGGCTGCTAAGCCAAACTAACCAGTGGTTAGAAGCTGTTCTGCTCCGGTTTGCTAGCTGCCTTTGTTTGGCAGAAAACAATGACAATCCCCCTCTCTCTAATTTACAAGGGAGTTGGCTCATTCCTCTGGGTGGAATGTACAGTGGGAGCAGCCTGCATTTCATGCTAGGGTGGAGAGATCGGTGATTGGGGAGGTGATCATCCGGCCAGAGTGGGGCTGCTTTAAGGGAAGGGTGAGTGAGTTTAGTGGCTATTTTTAGACGACATGTCATTTCAATCCGTGGCATGTTTCTGCGCTGTGGTCAAGGAAGGAAACACTGGTGGGGATACGTGGCCTTGCACTGTACTCGCAAATCTGTGCAACAAAGTAGAAACCTGCAAACAACCACTTCAGCAACCAGACAAGTTACATTGGGAAAAAAACAAGAGAATGTGAGAAACAAATGCTGAAATCCATATCCACAAAGAGAACAGCGAACAGAATCCTCACCAAACACACCTTAGACTGCGAGGACAAATCATCAAAGCTTACTGAAATCCACACAAAAACATATGCAAACAGCCACGCAGTCACTCCATCGCCAAACCACCACCCACTCAATTTCACTGTCACCTCACTTAACCTGCAGTGCACTATAAGAGCTAGTAAAGATGCTGAGAGAGAGGCAGAACGGTGAGGAAGATGCACAAATGGAATAAAGGCAATCTAAGATCAGCATGTTTCACTGAGTCTGTGCAAAGCCTGAAATGAAAGGGGATAAAAGAGAGCCAGAAAGAGAGGGAAGGAAAGACAGACTTCATAGAGCATATGGGGACCTAGATTCCTTCGCCTTCCCTCCCTTCCTGTTTCCCCTCATCTCACACACCTGGGACCATTACTCCTAGAGGAACCAACACCCAAACTAACTCTCCTTTTTTTAATTAGTTTTCGATCTTTCTTCATCCATATGCTATCATCTGTCTGTCCAATCTGCTGTCTCTTTAAACTGCCTTCATGACGATATCTTACCAGACTGAACTAATTTTTCTCTTACACACCTGCTTCTACAACTTTCCTGTCCAATTATTGATTTGAAATTACAGCATTAACATAACATAGTAACACAGTATTTAAATGGTGGATAAATCTACATGTATAGCTCTCTTTGCCACATTAACTCTCTAGCTACAGTATTTGTGTGCATGTGGTGATTAGGCCACAGGGATGCAGTTTTAGAAAGTATGAACTATTCTCACATATTATTGCTTAACTAATTTAGGTAATTAAGTAATGGCTCAGCCACATTACAGTAAAATTACAACAGCAATGTCTTGACCACGAAGAAAAATGTGGTTGTGCGGTGGCTGCATTGAAATTTTGTTGATTTTTTTGCTGTTAGAGATTGACTGCAAGTAGTTGTAGCAATAACTAGAAGCAGAAAAACCTCAACCTCTGGGTGACCACTTTCAATCTTTCTGCAACATGACTGTTCACCACGTGGGAGGCAACCTGTCTCGAAACACTCATAGCCTAACTCAACCTGACTGTAATCACTCTCAGATAGATAGACAGGCGAAGGTTTGCAAATAACTCTGCAATATTGGACTTGAATGAGTTGGTTGCCAAGGTTAAACTCTGGTTATGCATAGGAATATGCATAACCAGAGCATGCAACCAGAGTTTAACCTTGGCAAGGTTGCCTAGTGTCTATGTGATTTTGGCCCTAAATTGCCATCCTGCAGGAACTACATCACTTTTCATGGAAGGATTTCCAAATTTGTGGTTTAAAGCTTTAATGTTCTGGCTGTATTCTGAGTGTGAGTAGTTAATGGGAATTTCTGTATAACTAGAAGGCAAATCATTTGGTTTTTTGCCACTTTATCACAATTAATAGCCGTACAAACAGATTGCATGTAATTGCCAACTTGGCCACCATTCAATCCCAAGGAGATAGCATACTGATACTGAGTGTCTCCATGTTACTACTTTCTTGATGCACCAAAGTCCCTTTGAAGATGCCAACTGAAAGTGAGTGGACAAAGACCTGGTCCCCGTCTTTGTAGCAACCATTTCAAAGGCAATGAGACTGCCAGTTTATTGCACATGGTCAAACGTGGTTAATTTTAGTCGTGCTGTGGCTTCAAAGCACTGTTTTCCTTAGTTTTACTGTAGCTTAAAGTTAAAGTCTTCAAACTCTTAACGCTATATCTCAGTAAATTGCAGATTGCAGTCAACTGAATTCTGTTTTCTTATTCCTCCCAAGTAGAGCGCATAATCCTAGCTACGGTGGCCACTGTAGGACAAGCAACTCTGGCTGCCATTCATTTGTACTGAGTGTAGCCTGTCAGTCCACTGTTTACCTCAGGTTTTGTGTCCACGTCTGTTTATTCTGGAGGAGGCTCTAAAACTTCGTGAAAGGACTCCAATATCAGTCGATGAGTCAGTGAAGCTCACTTCTCTCTGGTTACACAGTGATACTGAGGTGTTTTGTTGAGGATATCCTGAACTTTTCGGTTGGTAAGAGTTGCTGTCTTTGCCGCTGTTAGCTGCTCTTAGCCAGAGTTGGTGAAATTTTCTTTGAAGTGGATCTAACATTGTTGGACACTAAACTCTAATGATATGAGAATATCATCAAACTCATCAAACCACTCTCAGGTGACGGGAGGGTCACAATATATTGTGTCTTATTGTCTAATTTTATGTAAATATGTAACTGTGACAATATCAAGAATAATTAAGAATTTTTATGCATATTTTCATTTGTAAGAGCCCTGACTTTAGCTCATGAGATAAGGCTCGAATATCCCTTCTGGGATGTTAAAACACAGCTATGATCCGGTATATCTTAATTCTGCAGATACAAAATTAAAATTTGCCTTCACACCACAGAAACACCTACAAATTCTCTTCTCTGCCGCCTTTGGTCTATCACTCTGTATCTCTGTTTCTGTTTAGCTGTAATTTCTTACATGTACAAAGAAATAAAAATAATTACAAGTGACTCTAATTTGTGCATTTAAGGCTTTTTCTTCTATATCCATTTTGTGAGAATAATCAATTTCAACTTGAACCAGGTAGGTTTGTTGAATTATAGAATTAGACTGGCAAAGTGACATTTAAGGAATTACTATGAGGTGCTTTTTTTTTTCTCGAACATGACGTGAACAGCGAAAACAACACATATAGAGTGAAGTGCACATTTGAAAGTGTGCTTCGCTTTGATGTGTGCAGCCCTGACCTCAAAAGGGACAATTCATTATATGCATGTGAAGAGTACCTGACAGGGACTGAGACAGGGTACGAAGGAATTTATAACTCACTAAGATTACTGAGACCATACACCAGTAAGCCCACATCAAAGATGTCCACTTTCTTTGAACTGTATATGTGCATTTTCAAATGAGAAAAACAAACAAACAAAAAAGTACCTTCATGAATAGGATACACAAGTTCCCCCCGAGGTTCAAAGGAAACATACACTTAAAGCAGAGATGTATAAAAAAAAATGTAGATAACCATTTAAAACACCTTTAACCCTTTTTGTAACTTCCAAGTAAGCCGGGAGAAAAGTCAGTGTAAAACTTTTCTGGTATATGGTATATGGAAATGTAACTAAGGTTGTATATGTCCCAGTTAGGACTCTAAGCCATTCTGAAAAGATGTTATAAATACACTACAGACAAGTGTAACCTTCCACCCTCATGATTTATGATGTCCAATAATGCCTCAGCTTACTTGGTTTCATGATGGCCATTACTATGAGTTATAGTGGTGTTAATGAGAGCTATAGCAGTGTCTACATGAATAGGTAGAAAACCACAAAAACCCAAAACATAATTAAGTCAATAACCAGATTTTCCGCAGAAATGACAAATACTAAGGTGCCCCCAGTTGAATAAGTTATACTGAAGGTAAAGATAACAAGTTTACAAGCACCAAGTCGATGTGAAAAGGAACAGCTCTTCAGATTAAATGGGCAACAACATGGGAAATGCAACAACACGATCCCAAAAAGAAACGCACACAGACAGAACAGAGGTGGAGCGATGCCAAAGTGATTTCAGTGGTTGATGCGTGACAGATGAGCAAATTTTGCAAGGGTGTCAAAGAGCACACAGAAGAAAACACAACAGAAAAAACAAAACATGGATAATTGCATCCTGAAACTTGAGCCTATCTAAACACTTTCTGGCTTCCTGTAGTCAATTATCCCTGTTGGCATCCACTTTACAGTAGGTACAGCTGTGAACTGGTGAAGTTCAGAAAGGAAGTCTATCATTCCCCAGAAAAACCCACTGAACCAATGTCATACACAAGTTACTCACAGGGCCAAACCCCTGAAGGGGAAGTCAATAACACTCACACTCAGTAACACGGTTACTTAGGCTCATTTTTTTAGCAAAAAAAATAAACCAAAAATAAACACCAACCAGACCCTCGTAAGATGTGGCCACAAATGAAAGCTACAGTAGGAAGAATAAACATGGTTTACCTTGAGTAACATGTTATTCATTGAATTACAAACACGAGGTCAGCTGAAAACCTTCAAGTGTGCTTGACTCTTAACTGTTTCAGGGGAATAGTGACAGCCAAATATGCCATTAAGATTTAACTGCTGAGTGTACAAAGGTATATTTTGGTGACTGCATAGTTTTTGTTTGAGCTACTAATTAGAAGATGGAATGCAGTGAAATGAAGTGGGTGGAGATGACCAAATGACGCAACAGCATTAAATCAAGCCGAAAAGAAAAATCCCACGACTGTGTTCAATATGGTGCAGCATGTGCTGTTCAGCGGTGCTATATTTGTGAGAGAGGATATTTTTGTCGGTCCCTCACTGCTTACACACATTTCTTCCATTGTGTATTCGTAACCTCGCCCTCCCTCTGCCTGGTTGCTAGGACACCTGCTATGAGCACGTGTAGCAGCCTGACTGTCAGGCCTAACTTTTGACCCCAAACAACTCTAAACCTTATGACCTCAGCAGTGGTCTGAGTTCATACCGACCACCCCTACCGCTCTGTATGTGTGTGTTTTCTTGTGTCTGTGCATGACAGTCTGAGCACATCATACTCACTAGTTACACTGGTGTTTGAAAATTGTGTTAACCCTCAATTATGACACAAATGTCATTCTAAATCTAGTTAAAGGGAACTCAACCAGACAAAAACATCAGACTTTGTCAATAATACATCCTGAGTAAATATCATTATTGCATATCCATAGTCCGGCTTACAGGGCCAAAGTGTTTTTGTGGGACACATTACTTATAATGAAAGTGTCTGTCCCTTGAGATTCAGTTCACAGATACTGCCACCATATTTTACCGTGATGACGTTCTGTTTTCCTTTTCCCCAAATATGACACCAAAACATGTGTTTTGGTTTTATCCATCCACAAAATATGGTTTCACCAGTGCTCTGGCTTGTGCAGATCTTTAGCTACAGACAGTAGCTAACAGAACACTTCACTCTCAGACCGCAGGCTTACTTGTGAGGGTACTTAAAAGTAAAATGGGAGGCCGAGGCTTCAGCTTTCAGGCCCCTATTGTGTGGAACCAGCTCTCATTTTGGAGTCAGGAGATAGATATCCTCTCCAGTTTCAAGATTAGGCTTAAAACTTTCTTTAAAACTGCTTCTACCAGAGCTTCCTTCCTGTTAACAGGGAGTTTTTCATTCCCACTCTTGCCAATTGCTAGTTTATAGTGGCTTGTCTGATTCTTGGGATTTTCTGTGTATTATTGGAGGACCTTTACCTTACAATATAGAGCCTTGATTTGACTAAATGTAAAATGAATGAATGTGAATTGAAAGTTGAACTGAACTTATACTGCTTCCACACAAAACATTGTTATACAGCAGGGGTCCCCAACTCCAGGCCTCGAGGGCCGGTGTCCTGCAGTTTTTAGATGTGTCTGTGATCCAACACAGCTGATTCAAATGGCTAAATTACCTCCTCAACATGTCTTGAAGTTCTCCAGAGGCCTGGTAATGAACTAATCATTTGATTCAGGTGTGTTGACCCAGGGTGAGATCTAAAACCTGCAGGCCTGGAGTTGGGGACCCCATTTACAAACATTAAACATTAGAAAGCTGAGCAAGGTCTTTATTCTTTAGAAGATATCCCAGCTAATGGCTGTTTAGTGATCTTTTTTCTCCATCTGCAGCACACAAGCTTACAGGTAATATCTGCAGTGCTTCTAAAACAAGCTTCGACTTTCCTGAAAGAATGTAGATCTGCTCAGTGCTAAATTCCAAAGTAAAATCTATACCAGAAGCCTTGGATGCAATTTGGAAACCTGACCAAGCAGGCTATAAAACAAAGAGGCCACCAGGAGAGGGTGAGAACTTGGGCAGTTTGCCAAGCAAACTCACACATCCAAGAAATGGCCATGAATGCAGAGGCACAGAGAAGGTAGGACACTGGGTCAGAGTGTTGCACAGGACCAACATTATTCCACTGTGCAAACATGGGCTTGCAAACATAGTGGCAGGGAGCTTTGTGTGCGTCTGTGTGTGTGTGTGCGTGCGTGTGTGTGTGTGTGTGTGGTGTGTCATTCTGTCTTGCCAGCAGCAGACACAGGCTCACTGGGAAGGCGTCACGCCTTTATTTATTCATCAACCTTCTGGGAACTGGCAATGAGAGACAAGGTCAATACATCTTTGTATACATGGGTACGCACAAACACACAAGCATGTACACCCCCTTCGGTCCACCTATAGGGCCCATATACAGTAAATACTTTGCTAGCATACCCCTGCCAACACATATGCTGTAATGACTCGTTAAAACGCTATCACAGGAGACACACACACAGTATTCAGAGACTGTTGGCTCACTGGGCCATGAATCTGAGCCCAGAAAGCACACAGACCCTATTAAACTTTGCCGGATCTGCAATACACACCCTATTAATTCTTCAGATAAGCTGAGTCAGCATGCCAAAACAACAAAAAAAGAGTGGAAATTAAGACAAAACAAAGAGCACCGTAACCAGGAAACGTGGGTTACACGCACAAAAGTTTACTCCTGATCTTCTACAGCGTGATGACATATGGCACGCTCACAAGAACAGAAACGTGTACACTGAAACACCCAAGAACAAAGGAAGCAGAAGGACTCTTGCAGACACACATGATGCGAAAAGGCACACACCACTTTAAGTATCACAAGCATGCGCATGTGATGCATCGCATCTGGTTCCTCTTACACCAAGAAACAAATAAGCATCATATGTGAATGTGGCGTTGTGTGTGCGTCAAATAAATGGTCACTGCTCTGTTAGCCAGAGAATGAGGAGGAGGGCTCACAATGAGTCCAGACAGGAGAGAGAGAGAGGGGCCAGCTGCTGTCAGATACACAAACACAAGCCACATGCAGCTGTTCATTGTCTGCCCAAGAGGCACATGACACATGCACACAAACACACAAACACGCAAACACACACACACACATACAGTCTATGCAAACAGACACCATAGCAACAGAGGTAAAGTAAATCTGTGAGTTTTTTCAACAGCACGTGCATCTCAGTGGAAATCCTCAAGTTCAGTGTGCACGAGCAAGCTAGCTGCACAAGTACTCGTGAGTCATCTAACGGGCTACGGCTTGACTGTGGGGTAAAAATAGCCCAGTGTGTCAAACATGGAAACAGAGTGATGATGAAACAACTGGCTGTACCAGCTGCACACAAACACACACACACACACACACTGATTCGAATGCATGCAACTCCATAAAGTCTTTGTCTCATTTCATTGGACATTATTTGCACAACATGCTGCCCCTTGCCTCTGATGTGTCTTAGTTTGTACGTTAGGGATGTCAGTATGTCTAACCTGACATTCTCATTCTTTATCTGCAGGACACTCCAATGTTACTTTCACCAGATCAGAGAGAGAGAGGTGGAGGGGGGATACTGAGAGGAGGAGAAGGGTACTGAGATGAAGGCAGGAAGGTTGACCTAACTGTTTGATGTTAAAGTTTAGAGTAAACCAAGGGGAAACTTCAAACAATTCTTGGAACTAAAAAGATTACCTCCCCTGTACACACACACACACACACCTACAAACACAGTTATATCAATGCACAATGGGTCAGCATGCCCTTGAGTTAGGGTCTCTGCTGTGGATTAGTAGAGGGCTAAGAATACTATACGTATATAAATGTCAGTTTAAATAGCAGTAATTACAATATGTGGACATAATGTTTAAAGTATTGGAAATCAAGCAAATTCAGTAGTTAGTTTATTGATTATTATAGCAAGTTTTCATATGTAGTGATGCAGAATTTTTTTCCAAGGATATATGATCTGTTAGAAGGTTTTTCCATTGCACAATGTTTATACTATTTTTTAGAGAATAGCGTCATTGGGACCTGAATAGATGACAAGTCACCTAGGATGCACAGTTGTGAAGACAGTGGGAGCAAGTCAGACAGCTGTTCAGTGATCTGAAAAGTGCTTGACTAAGGTGCAGAGTCAGATTGCATGTAAATAGGTGTCAGTGGTGATCTGAGAGCATTGTATGCAAGTATCTGTTTTGCTAAATCCCATTTATATAATGTTTCCTTGGTATAGTGTACTCTGCGCAGAACTTTATATTGTATAAGTTTCTGAAAATATTATTACAGTTTTGAATCCAGAAGTCTGTATCAGTACCAAGTTAGAGATCTTGTTCTCATTTTAATGACATAGGGAGGGATATTGTTGTTTTATTGGAGATGTTATCTAAGTTTTAGTAGATGTTATCTAAGCTGTAAGTTTTAAGAGATGTTCTATTGCACAGGTGTCTCGAGGGGGTTTTAGATGTGTCCTTGATCCAACACAGCTGATTTAAATGGCTAAATTACCTCCTCAACATGTCTTAAAGTTCTCCAGAGGCCTGGTAATGAACTAATCATCTGATTCAGGTGTGCTGACCCAGGGTGAGATCTAAAACCTGCGGGACACCGGCCCTCGAGGCCTGGAGTTCGACACCCCTGTTGTATTGGAGTTGAATAATTACATTTAATAGGAGTAATGTAAAGTTTAGAAAGTATAATTGATTTTATTTGTAAGTATTCCAAAAATTGTGAATTTCTGATACCAAACATCCGCTTTAAATATTGAAAACTGACAAAGGAGATATCATGAAATAAATGACTGGGAAGAGTAATTCCTTCTTCTTTCCAGATAGTTGAACTGAACAAGCTATAATTGAATATAAAGTCAGGGTTATTCCAGATTGGTGCCTGAAGGGATGGTGGAACTACAGAGTGTGTGCTTTGGTGTGCATTGCACCAAGCTGTCAGAGTTGAAGCTATTGTTATACTTTGGAAACATTTATGTTTTTTAACAGACTGGGTGATAACTGGTAGGTCTAACAAATGTATATCTTTGCCAAGTTCTTGTTTGGTACCTGACCAGGCAGTTTCATGTTGGGAGAACTTAAGCCATTCAATAAGGTATTTAAACTGATTAGCTAAATGATATAATTCAAAGTTAGGAGATTCTAATCCCCCTTTGGATTTGGATTTTTGTAATGTTATAAGCTTTATATGAGGGTTTTTATTTTTCCAATAGAATTCTGATACAGCGGAGTTAAGAGATTTAAACAATTAAACCATATTTGGGAAAATTGGAAATAATGGAAAACAAGTAATTCATTTTTGGTAGAACTAACATTTTGATCATTGCTATAATTTCAGGAAGTAATATTGGGACTTTAGACCATCTATTTAAATGATCTTGAACCTTTAAGAGTAGTGGAGCGAAATTAAGGCTAAATATTGATTCCAAGATACTTAATGTTACCTAAGTGAAGATAATAAGGTGATACCAGGGCTGCCGCATCTGGCTTATCTATACAGAGCCGTAAGATTGTAGACTTTAAACAATTCACACAGTAGTTGGAAACTTTTGAAAAAGAATTAATGACTGTAAATAATTCTGGAAGGGAAGATTGTGGGTCTTGCAATTATAATAATACATCATCTGCATAAAGAACAGTTTTATGTTCTGTAGTAGTTTTCTTAATGCCTCTGATCTTTTCATTCTGTCTAATTATAGCTGCTAGTGGTTCAATGAACAGTGCACAGATATGGAGAGAGAGGACATCCTTGTCCGTACCAATGTGGGGAGTGAAGCTTGACGTACTCAACCCATTGGCCGTAACATACTACACCTACTATGGCTGTGGGTGTAGTTTAGAGTGCCTTAATCCAGTTGATAAATGATTTTCCGAACCTGAGATTATGAAGTGTTGCAAAAGACATTTCCAGTTAACTCTGTCAAATACTTATTCTGCATCTAATCATATAATTAAGGTGTTAAATTTAGCTGCATTAAAATAAAAACCTTGCAAGTATTAGTGGCAGAATGTCTACCTTTAATAAGGTGGTCTGATCAGGGTGAATGACAGTCGGGACGACTTTATCTAGCCTGGGTGCCAAAGCTTTGCTTATAATTTTATTGTCCGTATTTACGAGAGAAAGCGATCGATAATAAGCTAGAAGGTTGGACTCCTGACTGGACTTTTGGTTTCATGAGTAGGATGATCATTGCTGCGTTCAAACTTGGTGGGATTATAGAGGTTGTTTTAATATCCAAGATAATTCTTGTGAAAAGTGGAGAAAGAAATGATCAGAAATGTTTGTAGCACTCAGCAGGGACGCCATCAGGTTCAGGGCCTTGTTGTTGGGCTTGACCTTGTGTTAAATGTGGATGGATTATGATGTTGAGGAGTTCATGAATAGCATCATTATTTGGCTTGAGGTCTGAAGAGTGCAGTTTTTTATAAAAGTCCATGAACACATTGTTTATATCTGCTGAACCGTGGAAGGGCTTCCCTGCTGAGTCCTTGTTGTTTTTTCTTTATTCTGTTTGATTAGGTTTGAGAGGTATTTGCTCGATTTATTATTGTACTGGAATTTATTACGTTTGAGTCGCTCAATGAGGAATTTTGTCTTTCCATTAATTAGGTCATTATCTTTCATTTTATATTTTATTATTTCACAAAGTACTTTCTCAGATTGAAAAGTGAGCAATGAATTTTCTAATTCTTTAATTTTGGCTTCTAATTTGTCTTCCTGTTCAATATCTTTTTTATTTTAATGGGAGCAATATGAAATGATTATACCCCTTAAAACTGCTTTACTGGTTTCCCAAAGAAGCACTGGAGAAGTGTTCGGAGAATCATTTATTTCCAAAAAGGATTTCCATTCCCTTTCTAAGAAATCAATTAATTCTTGGTCATTAGCAAAGACTTATAGAAACGCCATCTGGAAGTACACTGCGGTAGGTAGTTTTTCTTAAGAGGAACAAAAGCGGGGCATGATTGTTGATTGTCTTTGAGAGAATTTGTGTTTGAGATGAGAATAAGTTTGTGAGATGAGGCTGAAGAGTAGGGGATAAAACCCTGAAGGCCACATAAGTTCATGGGAGGAATGTGGGCTTATCAACAGTAGCTTGGGCATCATACTTTTATTTTTTGGTTTCAGTTCATGGACTAGATTTTTTTTCATTACTTTAATATAGGCTGCATCTGCTCAGAAGCTACTCTAACAGAAGCTAGTACCTGTTACACATAGCCACATTCAAAGCTGTCCATATAAAAAGTGATGATTGCTCAAATGGATCCATTTGGCCATCCAAAGTGCAGACTGTACAACCAAAGCCTTAAATCTACCATCACCAGGCAGATGAGTGCAAAGTTCATGGTTACAAAATTTGCATGGACAGGTGTGATGGAAATGTTGACATTTGCCAAATTCTAAGGGCACGCTGTCATATTTTCCAGTGTCACTGTGTGAACATATTAACCCATGCAGCCAGTCATGTAGGTTTTTTTAATGTATTTTTTATTAGCTGTTATTTAACCAGTCATCAATCTCTTTTGCCAGACTGTCCTGCACAAACACAGGCAGTGTTAACTTAGCAGCTCTTTGTGAAAAACTGCACAGTACAGGAAGAATGTGAATCCACACAGGAGAGTCAAAAAGGCTTGAACTGAGGTTCCACTATTGTTATAGGGTTAACACTAACAACCACTGAGCCAACATGCTTTATAGGGTTAAAAAGAACATAACTACAATCTATAACAAGTAAAAAGTTTGACACCTCCGTGTGTGGGTGCTCTTCCTTCTTGTGTGAAGGTTGTGGTTCTGACTCATTATAAGATGGCAGAGGATTAAGTTAGTAAGTTATTAGACTGGAAAACACAGGAAGACTGAATAATAAATATAAAAGAAGTAAAAGAAGTTCTCTGTTCTGGGACAAGGGAGACAGATGAAGTCAGAGCAGCAGTCACTGAGAACACACATCAAACCTGAATGATGAAATGACTTTAATGAAGTAAGAGTGAAAGACAAAACCAATAAATCACTAATCTTTTTAACGTAAGAGTCAACCAGAGCTGTTGGTGGCAGCACCGTGGGTGGTTGAGGAGGATGGAGTGGGCACACACACACACACACTCTCTCTAAGAATGATGCATGCTAGCCGGTTAGCTAGCACTAGCCTTTATTGGGTAAAGCAGCTGGTTTGATGTGGAGGCCACACAAGGCGACAGGATGACAGGCAAACTAACACGCACACCACAGAGAGGGAGGAGGTGTATGTGTGGGTGTGGAAATGGGCTCTGTGAAGTTGTGCTGTATGCCTGTTTATGTGGGAGACGTGTGTGAGAGGGCTTCAGGAAGACTCTGTGTAAAAAATGGTTGTGTGGGGATAGTGTGAGAGTTTACCTGGAGGTGTTGATACCTGTGCACCTGCGTGTGTTTAGTCTTGCCCGCCGGTTCAAACATATGTGCAGGTGTAACAACAATGACTTGAGATATGTAAGTATGTGTGAAATGATCTGTGTAAAACCCCGAGCAAGAAGTGATTAGGAAGAGTGCAGAGAGATTGACATAAACAACGGAGAGGAAAAACACAGCATAGAACAAAAGGAACAGAAAAAGTGTATTCAGGTAAAAAAAAACAAAAACAAAAAAAAAAACTGGGCTGATATGACAAAAAAGGAAAGAAAAGAAGAGAAAAAAAAGGAGAGACAAAATGACCTCTAATGATTGAGAAGAAAAAGAAAGAGTCTGGCAAGAGAAAGGGGAATGATGGAGAGATAAACGGAGAGCGTGGAGTGCCTGGCCATGTCCCAGCTTTGTCTTTGGTCTCAGGGGAGGGAGGCTGGCAGGCTAGTGGCTCTGGCCCGGGGCCAGGCCACACACTGTGCCACGCTGCCCAGGAAAAGCCCCAGCCAGAGAGGGAAGGGGGTGTGAGGGGTGGTGATGGAGAGATCCCAAGTCCAGTCCTCCTCAAGGCTCTTCAACGTTGCCCCGGGGGGCCTTTTGTGCCCCAAGCTCAACCACTTGACACATCTGGTCCCCTCTGCCTGCCTGAGGACTCATTCACCCTGACACTGTGCTGTGGCTGTAAAGCTACAAGCCCATCTGTGGTAGAACTGGAGACTGGAACTGACAATACAAATACCAGAGTAAATATAACAGACTATATTACATCCACAGCTTTGAATTATGGGGATGACTGGTTACCAAGTTAGGCACTGTTCAGTGAAGTCGAAAGGGCAGACCCCCCGTGTGGATTTGTTAGCAATGTACTGTACAACATTCTTGAGGTGCCTCGGAGTCTTTACTTTATCTTTACTTGCTTCCAAGGGGTCAGACTTGAGCAATAGTTCTGCAGGCTTTGGCTGCAGAACTGAAGATAAGTGATGAATCCCAATTAGAAGTTTTATGGTTTACGTCATTATAAATATGTTCAGATGAGGTCAGGAGAGAAGTACAACAGTAAATGTCCACAGCCATGTAAAAAACACAGTGGAGGCTCTGCCGAGGTTCGGGGGTGCGTTTCAGTGAGTGGCGTTAGCAATCTTGTCAAAATTGATGGAATTATGAACATAGAAAAGTACCATCACACTTTGATCCACCTGAGCATTACTGAAGCAGTATTGGACCATCCTGACAGAGAACACAACACAATCCAGCCAACACCCAAAGAAAAGCTTTGAATGTGCGTCAAGAAGCCTGGAGAAATATTCCTGAAGACTACATAAAGAAGTTACAAATCTTTCCAAAGAGAGCTCAGACTCTCATGGAAAAATACAGGTGATCATACTAAATATCGACCTTCAAGCTAGTTAGAATTATGCAAACTATTTTGCCTTACATATTGTGTCTATTTCACATTTTCTTAGAAGAAAATAGCGAAATTACAGGTTAGCTCAAGACTTTTGCTCGGTACTGTAATCAAAACAATGTTTAATAGTGACTCCAGGCAAAAGTACTCACTGCAACATGCAGTTATGGATTATAGACCATCAAAAATCTAAATATTTCATTGGTCCTGATGAAAAACTGTAATATTTTAAGTCCCACTCATCAAACAAGGAGAATTATTCAGGACCAGCACGCTTTCATCCCAGGGTGTCAAATGTTGCCTTTTGCACCAAAAAGCTGGCTTCACAGAGATGTACACCAGGAATGTTCTGGCCTCGGTCATGTGACCCGTCGGCAGCAGCAGTCAGTTTTCTATTCAGCCAGTCTGTTTTCTATTTCAATTCTAAAAATGCTCTGGATTGACAGCTCTCAAAGTCCTTGGCTCATTTCTTTTTTCTTCTTCGCACTCACAATGCTTTCAGATGAAAATACTTCAGGTTTTGGAACACTGCTGCACTCGTCAAGGTCACTTCTCTTCCACCACCCAATCAAAATCAGATGGGGTAGGACTGTATTGGCAGAGAAACCGATCCTGGCTGTCAATAACCAGCCAGTTACTTCTGATCTAGCACTTGTAACCTAGCAACAATACATGGTTTAGAGAAGTGCTCTAAAAAATGTCTGCGGATACGGCACAAAGGCCGTGACGAGTGTCTTCGATGAACATGATCCGTGTCCTTTTTAGAAGTCTTGTGATCTTACCCACATAGCAGACAGGTCTGGCCCAGATCTGGTGTCAAGCCGGCACTGCTGGCTGACTTCTGGCATGGTAAGTGGTATGTCATCCACATGTAGGCCAGGCCTGGCATAGATGACACTATTTATGTGATGGCATGCCATATCAGACCCGATTATGGTTTGGTTTATGTGGCCCAGGCTCATATAACACAGGTCTGGCCCGGACCTGGCATCAAGCTGGCACTTCTGACTGACTGGTGTCATGGCAGGGTGTATGTCAACCAGATGTGGACCAGGGGTGGCAACGATGGCACTATTTATGTTCCTATTTTCCTATTTTATTTAGAAGACCCAAATGCCATGTTGCAATACTATACTGCTATGGTAGCCAACGTTTCAAATGCAGGTTTGACAGGTTTGTGAGTGTACACTTTATCCAAAACCTAGTGAGGGTTTACTCATGTTTACCACCGGGTGGTTTACCACTGGCTCAGGAGGTAGAGCAGGTCACCTACTGATCGGAAGGTTAGTGGTTCGATCCCTGGCTCTTTCAGTCATGAGTGTAAATGTGTATGAATGTAGTTAGGAAGCACTCAGTTTGGAGACAGTGTGTGAATGAGGCAAGTTGTATAGAGCACTTTGAGTAATGCAGGAGAGTAGAAAAGCGTTATATAAGAATCAGTCCATTCACTGTCCGAACTGAGTTTTGTCAAGTTACTTTTGCACTATTATGTTCCGGCACATGTTGTTATAACATGACTTGATTAAGCTACACATTAGGCTGACATCTGGGGCCAAGCTGAAACTGTTCTGGGCCAGCATAGGGCCAGCAGTGTGTCTACAACTGGCCTTGTGCTGGCCCATGTGTGGGCCACCTCTGGCAAACCAGATCTGGGCCACCAAAGGGCCGTCATTCTCTGCGGTATGTGGGCCATGTGTAGGCACATTGTGTGGGCCAGATCCGGGTCATACCAATTTTGCTATGTGGGCAGGTAGTAAAACAACCTGGTTATTAATCCGGTCAAAAAAAGACAACTTGCATTAACATTTTTGACCATCTTCCCAAACCCTTGGGTCTAACCAATGCGGTGTTGTTGTTTTTAAAACAATGCTTTTTTTTTTCTACCAACAATTTTCAACTGTAAAGGTTAGCTCGTGCTTTTAACCCTGTGTTAATGTTAACCATGACGTAGAGCTATGCATATAAATACAACTCAAACACAAGGAAAAAGCTACTAGAAGACATTAATATCAGTTGCTCAGCTGATATCGTCAGTACATACTTAATGCTCTCTCAATTACAACACAAATTACTTTAAAAAGTAGAATGGCACGTAGCTCAATACAACAGAATGTAATACGACAAAGCCGATACACTTAAGCCTACATTAAACTAAAGCCTAAGGTCTATATTATTATGTCCTGGCATTTACAACTGCCAATAAATGATGCAGAGCCATCACAGAAAAACTATTCAGTGTGTTGACATTGCATAGCATGTCCACCACATGGCACACAGCAACTTCCTTGTTGACACATCACAAACAAGACCAGCTGATCCAAGCAGCGTTATGCAGAGTGCACGCAAGGACATGAATACAAGTAATGAATACTTGGGGAGGCCATGTATGTTTCGTATTTCGGAAAGGAAAAACAAATATTGGAATTTATTTATTTATTGGAATATCAGATTTTTAAATCACCAAATATTGATATCAGTATTGGTCTGAAAACATCTGATAATGATCTTTAATGAGAGCACATGGTTATGCGGTGTGTGTTTATACAGTAGCTCATGACTTCTAAAGAAATCATTTCTATGATCACGTGTGTGCAGTAACAGCTCAAAACACTTCCTGTGTGTAGAAAAATAGGCCAGTGTGTTCAATAGAAGAACTAGTCAAACCAGCTGAAAGACCAGGCTTTGGGAACTTTGAGGAAACTGGGCCAAGTTTTCCAAACTTGACACCAACACTACACATAAATGAAAAAGCTAAAAAGCAAAAGTCTCTGAATCAAAGCCAGCAAACTGTCTGACTGAGATCAGCTCAGCAGCTGCAGCAGCTGCAGCAGAGGCTGAGAGAGCTCAGACTTCAGTAGAAAGTAACTTGAAAGCAACTGAAGCACTGAGCCCAGAGCCACTTACTAATGAACGCTGTTTCACCATTGCTCGCTTTGACTGATTAAAACCCAGTAAAACCTTCCTTCGGTCTCTCGTTTTAGATTACAGCTGAGCACAGCTTTGTATTTTATTTCTATATAATTTCTTTTAAACAGTTTTTTTCTTTCTTTTTCTCCTCTGAATCTATCAACCTGACATGTTTTTAATGAATTAAAGCAGCGTGAATGCATGCAAGCAACTCACAAGAGAAACAACAGTTTCACTTAATTAAGCCACGGAGAAGAGTTTTAATAATCATGGCAAACAACAAAGCCATGATTTGAAACATGCCTGTTCGCTTCCTTTATGTTTTGTTTCCACCATGGCTCTGAATCTGTGCATTTCTTTTTCTTCTCCACTGTGTTCTGTTATCCTTCCTCCAGCTCATCGCTCTTTGTTGATTACATGTACTGTATGTATGTGTGTCAGAGCACGTAACTGCTCAAGGGGACAAAGCTGACTAGACTCCATTTTCCAGCTGCCTGGACAAGCCAATCAGGGGAAAAGGACTATTGCCACAGCACTGTTGCATGGGGGTTACATCACTAATGGTGGGCAAGAAATATGTTTTTCCAATGTGTATACATATAAATGTATTCCCTGTGTGTGTGTGAGTGTGTGCGAATGCATACTCGTATCCAGTGTCTATAAAAAATGACCTCTGTGTTGAATATACAATCAGTAAAGCTCAAGTTACCACCGGCCCTTCTTTTTTCTGTCTGTCTCTGTTGAGATATAAGATTACCACTGGCTCCAGACAGTGAAGCTAATACTCCTCCTCTTCCTTCTCCCCTCAGCGAAGTCTCACCTGACCAGGGGAAGGAAAAAGCCAGGGAGGATAGACAGACTATAGGGATGAGGAGGACGGAGAATGTAAAGGAGGGGCGGAGGGATAACGGACACTCAGACAGGCAGAAATTTATATAACAGGCGTAAGAAAGATGAGAAGCGGTGATTGTCTTGTCCACCTGCACGACTGTCGTGAGGTGAACAGACAGGAGGGCGAGATGCACCCCGGGACAGCCAAGGGAGTCAATACACGGAAACCTAAGATGGCGGCCGACGGGGGGCCCATACCGCCTCTCCCCTGCTCGTCTTCCCTCCTCTTAATTGAACTATGCCAGGGGCCCCATTGGGGTCACCCTCGTATAAACGCAGAGGCACACACACTCCTGACCCCACCCTTCCCCCAAATGGGCTCCATATTGATGAGGTCACTAGATGAGAGGTCAAATCCCAGCGACAGGAAGAGAGATGGAGAGATTGAAAAAGCAGAGTAGAAAAAAAAGACAAAGGAGGAAACGGCAAGAAGAGCTCATTTTTCACACTGATAAGCATCATTCACACAAGTCTGCTGCTGTTTCTCATCTTCATTCAGATAAACAGAACTATATAGTATGAAAATGTACAGAACATAATTTATTATATTCTTATTTACTTGGCCCACTAGATAGATTAAGGAAGTCATGAAACAAATTAAAACTATAAATTAAACAAGGTCTCAATAGACAGGGTATGTATTCTGCAGACTAGAAATCACCAGCAGGTCAAACATGTCAGTGTTAGTGCTTTTCTTTCAGACTCCACTGCAAAGTCAGTTGCCAGACAGCAGCAAGAAGAACTAATGTTAGAACTGCATCGCATTATATGAGTCAAAGAGAGAACAAAATCTCATCAACAGCTCAACGGCTGACTGTAACTGTCTATGTGTGGAGGAAGTGCATTGTTAATAACTTGGCTTGACAGGTTTGTTGAGGTAAATGGTTCAGTCGTACTGAAGTAAAACCAGGATGGTAAACTCTTTGCAACTATAGGAAAACAGAAAGGAAAGGAAACAATCGTGAATTGCGTTGAGTTTTTCTGCTGTTTTCTGGGACCAACTGCAAGTCGCTGTGGTGACCAGCTGTTCACCCAGAGCGTTCTGGGCGAACACTCTCAATCACAAGGAGATTGCACAGGTTCCCTGATGGGAGACAAACTGTCTCCAACCTGTCACAGTCCGACTCAGACTGATTTGCTGTGTAATTTATAATTGCCATCATGTTGCAATCAATATGAGTCAGTCAGCGCCAATAAGCCCAACTAGTCTGTGATGCATTTAATTGCAATCAGGGACTTCACTAACTGGTAACACTAAAAGCAAGGTTGATGACCTCCTATGTCATTTTTCTGTAAACTGTCACTATTTGTGGAGGAACTTCCTACATTTCTGTTTCAGATCAGATGAACTTATGGCTGTACTCTCAAAATGTAAAGATTAAGTGACCTTCTGTGTATGTAGATAGCAACGGATTTGCAATTTTTGCTGATTTACCATAGTTAACCATTGTTATTACAAAAGGATTGCATGTAATTGCCAACTTGACCCTATTCAAACATAAACTGATAGCTGGTGTATTTTGTTATTAAGCAGTTGAAGATAATACAACACAAACTCTTGGAGAGAGTCAGACAGAGATTCATGTTTCGAAATGAAGCACGTAGAGTGGGCACCAAAAAACATGAAGTACAAGTCAGACGAGTGGTCACAGCCATGATCCACGTCACCATTTCAAAGGCAACGAGACTGCTGGTTAATTGCATATCCTTGCAATCATTTTGATTATGCTGCACTCTCCAAACAGTTTCCTGTCTCCATGTTTTCTGCCGCTCACTGGAACTCTCAAATAAAGCCATTAGCACAGGCAAGACATCTGGCTCTCAGACTGCATCATTTTTAAGCAGAACTGGGTTCAGATGATTAAAACTGTAGATTCATGATTAGGATGAAAAGTTACACTTACATCTTAAAAATCTCAGGTTTTTGGAAACAAGCCTAATTACAATTATCCAAATTTGATGTAGATAGGTTCATCCGTGCAACCTCAGATGGTTGTGGCTATTTCTAGTTTCTATACCTCTAATTTATCACATATACCTGTACGCCAGCTGTGCAGAAATACCTCAGTCGTCGTTATTACATGTCAGAGAAGATCAATGACTAATTATCACAAAAAGCTAATGTCAAGCCCTGTGATCCATCTTACATGTCCAGTGCTTCCTCTAATAACTGCGCGTATATCTGTGCGACAAGGCTGTTATTACAAGAAACGAACTGACATAACGCTGCTCAGCACACACTTGTATTGTGTATGATCACCACTGCCTTCAAGTGTTGAGATGAACCATGGACACTGAAGAGGTCTGAAATGCACCTGTACAGTCTGAGGCATGTATAACATTGTATTAACAATAGTGTCGTTTGAGGGTGGAAATAAGGAACCGCCATAAAAAAGGGAATTGATTTGGTTCCAAATAAATGTTAAACCTAAAGCAGAACGGTGTGCGGCACTGCAACGACATGAAAAGCTGAGCGTTATAAAACCTGCATGTAAAAGCAGTTGTTCTACAGCTTCACAATGACACTATTTTCCAAATAAATAAGGGCAGATGTTAAGCATTTTATCTAAAAGGGTCATCACACAGCACCTTGCCTGCTCCATAACCGTTCTTACAGCTGTTTTAAATTAAGTGTTTTGTCACAAGGCGTGTGCAGAAGGGGCACAAACGTCATGAACCTAAACGTCATTTGTTATTATATATACTGCATATCTGTGTATTTGTATGATTGAACAGTGTCTGTTACTACACTGCAGACTATAGCATATGCTAATGGGGACAACAGCAATGTAGACCACTTAATCCCATTAACATTGAGGGACTTGTACAGTGTGGCCAGCATGCAGTAGAGCTACACATGTCCAGTGTGTGACGACATATCATGACAGCTTCGTCTTTTTATCTTTCAGTCTTGTATAATGCATTCTGTTCCCACAGCATGCATTTGAACAAATGTGAGCTGCAGTGTAAATAAGGAGAACTATGGCCCTTGAAACTCTCCTTTCTCTAAATATCACAAACTTGTGACTCAGATGCCACAGAAACTTTGACCTGCACATCTGTATTTACTTCTTTTTTTGTCTAATTCATGCACAGCTTACTATAATTACAGATTCGGCAGTCATCAAGGCAGAGGCAGAGTCTTATCTGCGCTTGAATTCAAAAGTATTTCCTTTCCTGAGACTAATACAGGAGAGAGAAGTGAATTTGCCATCTACTGCAATGTTGCAGAGGGTAGCTTGGCATTTTCACAGAAAGCCAGAGACAAAAATAACTCTGGAGCAGAGAGACAAAGAGACAGAGAGCAAGGGAAGGAAAAAGAGTGAAGCACATGGAAAGTGTGATCTTTTGCTTTCATCGTTCCCCTCCCTCCATGTTTTTCATGTCTGACATTAAATTCCTACTTCTTCATCCTCCACCGGTCTCCCTCTCTCTCTCTCTCTGTGGGTCTCTGTGGAGGGGCAGTCAGCAGTGATCAGAGAGATAATAAACTGTCACTGCACCGAATGGCAACACACAGGAGTGGCAAAGAGAATTTCTGTGTACACAGATAAATACTGGCAGTAACAGTGTGTTCTGTAAATTCACCATGACACCTGCTCTACCCTCACACTGTCTTTTACCCCCCCTCCTCCTTCTATTTGAATCTTTTTTTTTCTGCTTCTCTCGAAATCTTGCCTGTGAAGCTGAGAGAGAGAGAGATTACTGAAAATCCATCTTTCAGACGTCTCAGAGTGTGCAGAGCCGAAGAGTCAGAACGTGCACGGGAACACGCAGGCGAGACACAGAATATGCACAAACGCACACGAGCGACTATGACTGAAACACATGCTCGCCGAAATGTGGCGATGCAAACTTAGACTGTCTGACATTTCCACAGATACGTGAATGCTTTGATCTTAACACTCGTTCTGCTCTCGGTCCATTTTCACTTACCTCTTCTTTGCCATTTCTTCTGTGCTGTCTCTTTTAGTTTAGATTTTTTTTTTCAGATGGAGACTGCAGTGAGGGAAAGAGGGAAAAAACAGAAAACGGAGGAAAGCGGGGAAAAAACACTGAGCTCAGCCAGTCAGATGCTTTTTGCTTCTTCTATTTCTGAGCTGCAAGCTCAATGTGTGTGTGCTACTTCTATTTTTAAACTTCTACACAGCGACTGACTCCTTGCTTCTTTTTCAATAAGTCCCCCTGACTGCACAAGTGCACACTAGGAAACTTTCTCAGTCTGTGCCCGTGCACATGTGTATAATGTTTTCCGTTGTTCCGACTGTTCAGGTGGAGCACGTGCGTGTCACTCCTGTTTACTAAAGCGTGTCTACAAATGGTCAGTTTTTGTTATTTCGAGCATTTGGTTACCATTTCAACAGACCTGTTACGTTTATGCTGTGTTAATACACAAAAGAGACACACGCACATACTCACACAGTATCAATACGAGAACCGTGGTGATAACCCAAATGGAACCAGTGGGAGAGCTAAGAGCCAGATGGGGCTCCTGCTTTTGATCTCCTCTTTACACACACACACACGCACACACAGCTAACACTACTAATAATGCCTGTAATTGCTTTGTTTTCACATGAAGTGCGGTCCACCGTCTCCCTTCCTCTCCCAATTTCCCACTCATCTCTCTCCATCTCTGGCTCTGAATAACTGATTGTGAAGATTATTATGAATGAATGCTTGGGGGCTATGGGATGGCCATGGCGTGTGTGAATGTGTGTGTTATGTCATTGCAAAGGCAGCCATGCTCTATTAGGGGAGTTTGATTCATAAGTGGGAAGCGTCAGTTCAGTGATTCCCCTGGCATCAGTAGGCAGGTTGATCCATTAAGCATGCACAGACACACGCACAAGGGGAAAAGGAGGCTCGAAATGACAGCAGAAGGTGAAAAATGTGCCTGGGAGTGAGAAATATGAACAAAGAGAGGATGAGAATCAGGAAGCAGGAAGCGTGGAAGGAGGAAATGTGAGGACGAAGGAAACAGGAGGAGGGGAGAGACACAAATAATGTAGGGAGAGCAGAGCCTTTGTTTCTGCTTCTGTCAACTTGTGGGATGACGTGCTGTATAACTCCGCTTGTCCAAAAACAAAAAAGGCATTCTTTGTAGAGCTTAGCCTCTTGGCACAGTTCATTCACTATCCCTACGTACGGCATGAATCAGTCCAGTAGTTATGATCTAGATATTAAACTCTAGTGGGAGACCTGCATGCACGAATAAAACGCTCTCTATATAAAAAGGGTTAGCTGATAACTCATGCAGCAACTCTGTAATAAATAAATAATGATGGTGACTTTGTGACTGATGCTGACCAACAGTTTCATAAGCAGATGAACGCGCAATAGTCGTCCTACTCCCTGTCCATGCTTGTCATTAACGCACAATCGGTCCTGGAGATACATGAAGTCATCAGGGTTGTGGAGGTTCACACTTTGCATGAGTAAATTGGCTCAAAGTTCACAGCTGAGTTCACTGAAACCACAAAGTAACAGGCAACAATAATGCTGCTTTTTGGATGTGGGGAAATTAAACTGCAAGAGGCATCAAGGTTTATTCAATATAAAGGACATATCCTAGTCAAAAACTACTCAACGATTCCTCACAGTTTTCCTGGAGAACAAAGTAACTGGCTAGGCAACTGTTTCTAAGATTTTAAGGACCAAATTCAGCTTTATGCAGGAAATTAGAGATCATCCAGACCTTTGTGACTTTAAGACCTCCCTGCAGTTTAACCTATTTGTTTATGTCATCTGGCTTCTAAAAATACTGCCTAAGGAAAGCATGTGTAAGATAAACAGAGCAAGTAATTATCGAACTTTGCTTGGAAGTATTGAAATTTACCCTCAACCAGTTGCAACTAATTTTACAGCAAAGCATATTATTTATAAGACAACTGCATTTAAATTGTTTATAAATTGCGGCACAGCTCAAACACATTTGAGAGGTGCACCTGTCAGAAAAGCAGCAATGGCCCTCATTATTCAAACTTTAATAAATGTAGGTGACAAGAACAGGGAAATGATTTAGAGACCCCATGAATGTTCGACATTCTAACACTGTCTTTGCCCTCGCACGCCTGGCTTTATTTTTCAGCTAAAGAGCTTTAACTCGATTGAGGTATTTCATTTATAATGCTAATGCTAATGCTAAATATCACAAAACTGTAGCTTTGCAATTTGGAGTCTGTGACACTGATCTGAGACATTTCTGTAAACTACAAAGCCACATAAAAGGACATATCTTACTTATGCATGTATATACAAGGTTCAGGTTTCTCTAAAAGCTACAAAACCAGAGAAACCTACAAAGACTGTGAACTTACACCTTGACTGTAAAGCTGGTATCACAACCACCAAAGCACATAGAGCTATGAATTATGGGAGTTATCAGCATGAAACAGGTAAGTGAAATTACATCATGTTGCTTATGACTGGATCACACCCTTAACGACATGCTCCCATATAAAAATCAAGGACTTATAAGGAATTTATAAAGTGAAGTTAACAGTGGTTATGACTTTGTAGTTCCATATGGAGTAAAGAAAGGGTGACGATGGTGGTAGTGGGTGGGGTTCAACCCTGTGTGACACCAGGTGTGTACCCAATACTATCTGGCTGGCGTTCAAACCCACCCCCACCCACCTAGCTACTGGGCCACAAGTCCCTGGAGAGATCCACAACATGAACACTCAGATAATAAACACACAAAAAAACATGCTACCTCATCACGCAACCACAAGACAACAAAGACATCAACACTTGGTGAACGACGGCGTGCTGCCAAAAGAGGCTCAAAGAGACAACGCGCGAAAAGAATGGAAGGAAAAAAACACAGGGAAGGAAAATCTCCCAAAGAACAACTCAGGCAGATGCATGTACTCAGAAAACATACACGATAAAATAAACAGGAAAAAAACATGTAAACTTTCACAGATTCAAGTGAACACTCACATACACGAACACATGCACACACACTGCTTCATGTATAGGATTTCGACGGCTCTAACAAACAACAAGCTGCATGAAATATTCAGTAAAATTTCCAACATGTGCTCCTTCCCCTTCTGCACATGTACAAGTGCAAAAAAAAACTGCTGGGAGAGAGCGATGGGGAGGCGAGGAGGAGGAGGAGGAGGGGGGAGAGGAGTCAATGAGGGCAAAGGCAGAGCTAGCAGCAGGAGAGATAGAGTGAGTGAGCGAGAAACTGACTGTGAGAGAGAGAGAGAGAACACCCAGCTGACTCTGTTACAAGCTACTCCCCTTAGCAACAGCCCTAGCTCAGCCTGTATCCCATTGGCCGGCTCACAATCCCATGTATGGCACCTAAGCCAATTGCAGGCTTCCTTACAAGTCTGCATTTTGGATTTCATCTTCACCATGGCAACACAACCCTGGCCTTAGCGCTGTATGTGGCCTGTAAGTTTGTACACAATGTACATACCGTAAAAAGTTGACTCAGGCAAAACAATAAGTCTGAAAATCATTAAGAATATAAACAAAAGGCACACAGCAGACAAGCTAACTCAGCACCGTCTCCACATCTGTAAAATTTATGTGCCCAGCTGTTAGAAAGACAGAGGCACACTGAGTCTGAACAGGGCGAGATCCTACACAGACCACTCCATAAATTCACACGGAGAAGAAACACCATGCTAACCTCTCCACTCTTTCTTCTGTTTGCTCAAATGAAACTAAACTATCCTCACAGTTTTCTTTCTTTCACAGGGACAGTGCATGTTAACAGTTAGCAAAAATGCTAATTTACACACATGGCCCCTGAGCAGACCACGAAATTCTATAAAATATAGAAAAAATAATACACATACACACAAAGTGCAAGAGTTAAAGCTCATTTCGCACATATATATCATTACTATGGAAAGTGTGGAAACTTCATGGCCAGTTGACGTGTCAGTTTTTTTCCAGATTAATGCACGCCTGTGGCTAAAACATGCAAACATACACTTCACACCACAGCGATTTGCCAAATGCTACTCATTCAGACCTGCTGTATTACAGCGTGAATTCAAAAATTCCTCCAAATGAAACAATAAAACTGCATCGTTTACCCTCTAAAACAGCACACGCATTTTCAATTACGATGCCAAGATTGGTAAAATGAGCTGTCTACAACTGCTAAAAATAATTTGTATGATGATAGTTGGCGTACCACTGCGTACATAGCTAAAAAAAACCTGGTTAACGTAGTCCTAAAAGTTGTTGGAGAGCATCGTAAAGCACAGGGATGGGTGGGAGGATGGTCTAAAAGGTAGTTTATGGAGGGCTTTAAAGTTTAGCATTTGGTGTAATGAGTTTATTGTGCAGGGAGCAGACGGAGATAGATGAGGAAAAGATATGATATGGTTTGCGAGCTTGGCACAGGTGATGACCCCGCAGAAGGTCGCTGAACACTGAAGTTTATTGCTTGTATGAGCCACAGAGAATGGTACGGAATTCATCAGGGATGCTCACGATACAAAGAATGTACCATGAGTGGGTGTGGGTTTTAAAAAGAGTGGTCCTGAGCCCTGTACATAGTGGAAGTGATGCAGTTTCGGGCTGCCAGCTGGTCGCTAGGAGACATTCTGGTTGCCTAGGTGAGCCTCTAGTGTATTTACTACCAGGTCATGTGTCAATCAACGATATTCTACACTCACTGTAGTTTCACTGGTAGTCTCTTCAGTCTGAAAGGTTATCGCAGGTCTCACTCACTTCACATTGCTAGCAGTTATTTCACCCCTAGCTGCTCGAAGTTGCCAAATATGGGGCGACCGTAGCTCAGGGGATTGGGAAGCTCATCTGTAACCGGAAGGTCGCCGGTTCAATTCCCCTGCTGTCTCTGTCCTGGTCGTTGTGTCCTTGGGCAAGACACTTTACCCTACCGCCTACTGGTGTTGGCCAGAGGGGCCGATGGCGTGATATGGTGGCCTTGCTTCTGTCAGTCTGCCCCAGGGCAGCTGTGGCTACAACTGTAGCTTGCCTCCACCAGTGTGTGAATGAATAGTGGAATTGTAAAGCGCTATATAAATGCAATCCATTATTATTAAATATCATTCGCTTTCTGTGGTCTCTGGTCGCCATTTGTTTAAGATGTTTTACAAGGACTTGGTTGGTCTAACCGTCACAAAAAGAAGGTCCTGGGTTTGACTCCATTGTCTGGCTCGGGCCTTTCTGTTATTGGGGTTAGGTTAAATAGTGATTCCACAGTTGTAAATGTAAGGGTGGATGGTTGTCTGGCTCTCTGTTAGCCCTGTGACAGAATGGCAACCTTACCTGGGTGTACCCCACCTGTCGCCCCCATGGCAGTGTCAGTTCCCTATCTAAACCCGATTCCATGTGCAAAACCACAAAACTTTTTGGGCCCAAAGATGTCATTAATCTTGTCTGTGACTTTGGACTTCTAGAAGAAATTCTCCAATGAATTCACTGAATGAATTCAAAGTATCCCATCTTTTGCTACATAATGCAACAGAAGGTTCATTTCTCATAGCTGTCTAAATGTAGGCTGGTTCTCAGAAGATATATCAACCAGCTCTGCACCGGAGCACCAACGCCTTATTTTAAAGAAGGTATACATCACATGGAACAAGAAGGGAGCTCAGAGTGCCTCCACAACCAATGCTAACACCAAGCCAAATCTCGTAATTTTAAGAAAGAATGTAATGGGCTCTTCCTCTGCACAGATTTTACATTATCTTGACTCAGCAATCAATCAACACTGAAAACACATCTCTGCCAAGGCTCTCCCTTTAAAAAAGTTCACTAGGTTTCAAAACACAAGGATAATACCAAGAAAACTCGAAAAAATAATAATGGAAAGTCCATCCTTTTTTCCTTTTTTGTACAGGACCACTCTTCCTTCCAAACAACATAGACACAAATAAATAAATACAGTAAATATTGTTAAGATTACTTGTTTTAATAAAATGTGTGACCACCTCAAGTCACTGATAATGTTTTTACTGTTTGTGTATATAATCTTCCTTACACATCAACAGTATGGCATCCAGTCCTGATAAGCTTGATGGAAACTATTGCGCTATGTAGTAGGTGGGCGTCCGGGCTTTGTCGCTCTCTGTGACCCATAAAAGGCCAAAAACTGTTCCAGTGATTTCTGTGTCAGTGGAGGAAACCAGCTCTGTGGGTTGAGCCCTCAGCATCACACATGCACGCAGGCAGAAGCAGACAAGGTAAGTTGCTAGGTCCCCTTTGTTCTCTTGGTGAGGCGAGTGTGAGTGAGGGTGTGAGAGAGGGAATCAAAGATATAAAAAGAGGAGGAGAGAGAGAGGGGGGCAAAAGACAAAGAGCCAAGTAGTGAGAAAGGTAGAGAGACAGAGTATGAGACAGGCCGGCTCCTGAAGAATAAGAGGGAGGAGAGACGATGAATAGCAGCTCCTCTACAGACAGACACATGATGAATGGGTCTGCTGCCTAAAAAGCCAGAGCACAGAGGACAACAAGGAAAGTGTGTCTGCTCATCCCACAGTGTGTGTGCATGTGTGTATTCGAGAGCATGTGTGTGTGTGAGGACAGAAGCGATCCATCTGGGCCTTTGTTGCAGTGACCACACTGGAGAGGAGGTTGATACCCAGTATCCCTTCCCCTCCCACAAGCCAAAACTCGCCCATCAGCGCCAAAAACAGCACTCAGGGTCAGTTGTCAAACCTAACAGCAGGTAATTAAAAGTAATAGCACAGCTTCCTCTTGGGTTTGACGCCAGGCAATGTATGTATCCCACCAACAGCAATTAGTCAGCCAATTACCCGGGGGCATAATTATTACTACTGTCCATAGGAAGGCTTCGGGAGAGGCAATAATGGCATCTTACGGTAACGAGTGTTTATCTAAGTGATCAGTGATTAGCGTGATCGTGGGGAAAGGTCAGGACCTCACATGAAAGGCTGGCTCCCTAACTGACATTCCTGCTTAGCTGCGGTTAATTGGTACGACAGTAGCAAAGTGCTGTTTTCCATAAACAGTTCAGTTAAGTACGTATTAGGATGCCATCGTGGAGGCTGCAGTGAATTTAAAGATCCAATGCAGAACACTTTCCTGAAGACTAAAGGCATGTTTTTATGTTTCAGTCAGTCACTAAAACAATGGTAAATGGAGATTTTCTGTTATGTGTCTCATGCTGATGTTTCGAATATTACACATCGCTGATAGAGCCATATTTGCACTACAGTAAGTGCCACATTTATGATGCTGCATTAGCTGGGAACTGGGTGTATATTATTTTGGCGGATTTAATTAAATCTAGCGAAGGGGGCTCCTTAACTGCGCTCATCGCTGCGCTCTGAGAGGAATGCTTGGCGGCAGAAGCTCCGCTAATCGAGTTAGCTGCGATAACAGGGGTGGCAACCAGCTTTCCAGGAACATGGTCTCCTCTGAGCGTGCACTCTGAGCAAGTGGGTTTCACATATGCATCTGCACACAGATAAGCACGCACAAACGCACCCAGTGTGACCCACCTTTCTGTTTCCTGCGTTTTAAAAATGCATGTGCAGTGCTGTGGGTCTTTGGATGCTAAATGTATAATGCATGCACACGCGCTGAGACAAACCTATTAATACATTCATCTCGACATTCACGGGCTGCCATCGCTCACTTGCTCTGTACACGCAAGTCTAACAGGTTTCACTTTCACACGAGTTTATGTGTTCCTCTTTCTGCCGATGTTTAAATGACTTGCCAAAGCGAGCAGCTCTGGCGAGTCATTTTGGTAGGTCAGTAGGTGAATAACGCCTTTGGTGTCTGGCCATCTTGTCTGGTTAACATAAATAGACAAACACGCCCTCTAAGCTGCATAATGACCTATTTCCAGTATCTAAGTTTGGCGACCTGTGTCTTTTTCTGTTCTGTTTATGTTTGTGAGGGTGGCACGTGATTTTAAACACAGCTCTTAAAAGCTTAGGTAAGTCAACTATGACTTCAATTACTCATGAGTACTTCTACGACCAATCAAAAAAAAAAAAAGTCTACAGAAAGATAAAAGTTCTGCAGAAACATCCTTTTTTTAAAGGGTGGTTAAGTGAGCAGTTATTTTAATAATATAATTAACAATAATTAATATAATAATAATTAATATACTAATATAAATAACAAACATTTAACATGAAAACCCAAATTTTAAAAGCATCTAGTTTATTTACATTTGACCTTGTTAAAAAAAAGTGTAAACTTGCACGGACGTCTAATGACAAAGTTTCTCGTTCATAAATATGTACGGACACACATACAAGCACTTCGAAAGATTTTCAAGAATACTGACTCACTTAAAATCTAGCATTGTTTTTGTTTACGGCAGATAATTAAAAGCTGTGTATGCGCTACACTGTCTGTAGTCTGATTTTACAGTATACTGGATTCTCATACTGTCTGTGTTAGAACTGCTACATATCGCCCCCTGTTGACTTGGACATAATATATACGCACTGATCTGCTACAACACTGAAACCGGTTAAAAGTGAAGCGACCAACATCGATCATCACGTTGCAGTGTAATGCTCTCCCAGGAAACCTTTGCAATCATTTGGGTTTCAGTTGGACCTGATCCACTCGCTGAAATGTTGGAGACCAACTGAAATTACCAAAAGCAGTGGCCTCTCCAAACAAGAGGATGTGCCAGCCAAATAGCAAAAACTGCTCAGAAACAACTTGAGGAACAAGGAGGCCAGTGCATGGACCTGAACACAAAAACAATCTGGATCCCCATCCAATCAAGCATCCGTGGAATGCACTGGAACGAAGCGTATCCACAGACTCCCGCTCCGCAACCCACAGGATCTGAAGAGATCCGCTCTCAATCTGCAGGTGCCAGATACCACAGGACAACCCCAGAGGTCCTGTGTCCATCCCACAGTGACCGATGTATATTATTGTAAGTCCAACCAAACTAGCAAAAATTACTAGAACCTGTAAAGCTCTAACCACAGAGGATATTTCAGCTGTGTGTTTCGACTGACCACATACACTCACATTTTAAGTCAATCCAGTTATCTGTACTAGTGACATGAGAGCCAGAGTTTTTCTTGTACTCTCCGTCTATAAACATAGGCTACTTTCCTCCGTTTCACTCATTGAACTACAGCGATTGTGTTTACAGCTGTGCAAGAACTCAATAAAGTGCCTAAATGGAAAAGGAGAGAGAGAACTGAAGGTATATCTATTTAGGCCACGCCTTCTAGACAGAGATGGTGTGAGTATTTTGTTTTTTTATGTCTTTTTGTCACATATCACATTATAATATAGAAAGAGACCAAAGACACTGAAAATGTCTGCAGGGTAAAGGTGGACGCAGCACCTTTCTCAGTGTAAATCCAAAGGTCAAGACAGAACATGTATAAATAAACGACTTCATGCTCCAGCTTCACATCTCATCTATAGGATCCCTCTCCATCCTAGCTCCTGTCGCTCCGTCTCTCCTCCTCTACACCCTCTCTCTCTCCCTTTGCTGGCCTCTCGCACACAAAGGCAGGGGGAGAGAGGTGGAGGATGGAGGGAGGGGAAGGGAAGGGAAGAGAAGGCACAAAGGACTGGGAGCTGTGGGCTTGCCCTGGGGAAAGGGAGGGTGAGGGGGGTATATGCGAGGTAACAGGGGTCAAAGGGGGGCCACAGAGGGGTGGGGTGGGGGTAGATAGAGGAGCTGGGGGTGGGGAGAAACCTGAGAGGCAGAAAGCCAAAACAGGAGCTGGGTGAGAAAGATGGGGAGGCGACGATGGGAAGGGAGGGTCTGAGGGTGAGAGAGCACAACACAAGAAAGCTTATAGCTGCAGTGATTTTTCCCCCCACTTTGAAGGGGGTTGGCAGTGGATTTGTTCGAGAAAGGGATTTGGTTTGGGAGAGTCAGAAGAAGCTAGGATTTGATGAGATTTACACTTTTTCTTCGACAGGAATGCACATCCACCATCTACTAAAGCTTGTGTAAGCGTTTTAGCCACATCTCTTTGGGCTTTTTTAGGCAGAGACCGTTCCCATATTCTGCCCTGAGTCTTTTAAGGCAGCAACAAAAGCTACAGCCAAGTTTTTTCTCAAGTCCTCACAAAGACAAACAGACAAATGTGTTCTTTTTTTCCCGCTAGACAACATAACCAATGATCAGATGCTAAAAATCCAATTAAAGTTGTCACGTAGCGTGTGGTTCAGCTATCAAGGTTTATTATAGTGGGAGACAAGCCAAGTTCAAGATGTCCAACAGAGAGTGATATAAAAAACGTCATATTCAGCATCAACATGAGTGCAGGTGTTTATTGATCATGTACACTTTTAAAGGCGACTGTCTGCCAGTGAACTTTGTGTAACTACAGTCATTATGATTTCGCCAATAACAACAAATTGCACTTCATAAAAGGATCCGACAAGTATGCTCTAGAGCACAGATAAGCAATTGATTTTCCCAAGGAGGCAAACTGGGACTGTTGTTGCACCGATATGCTGAAATCACTTTAGCTTAGTGGTGCAGCTCAATTCACATGAAGACATGTGAAATCGGGACTTGTGATGTGGTGCTGTATAAATAAAACTGAATTGAATTCTGCCTACTATTAATTTTATGTCTTTATAAGCTTATCTGCATGGTCCCACAAAATAGTCCCAGTTTTTTATTTGTTGCCACTTGGGAAAATTAATTGGAAACCTCTGACAAACCAAGCTAACTTCAAAAAACTGAAATGAAATAAGCGAGTAGATGATACTTGTCTTGTCCGTGCAGTGTTCTTCTATCAAACATTTCTCTTTCAGAAGTCTTCAACTTTGAACTCCCACCAAGGGAACAAATAAAGCGCACGCAAAGTTAGGGTATTAAAAATAAATCAGTATTGTTATTTATGCTATGACACCGTCTCTCCCTTAGTTACAATATTAGATTTAACATCCCTCATTTGCATTTTGTCAAACGTCCTGCAGTACCCCAAGAGAGCCCCTGTGTAGTTATTGGTCTCTTAGGCTGCAATCACACAGACCTAGAGAGCAGCCAGTGACCATCTGGCAAACACTGGTCATGAGGATAAAATGTGTGTTTCCCAAGCGGATGGAGAGTGGATGCTGGAGGTAATGGCAATTGTTGTGAAAACAACCACTAAAGCTCCAGTCATGCAGGCCTAGAGACTGATCAATGACTCCCTACTAGCCAACTGGTAGTAAATCTCAAAAAGGTGCAAAACAAACCAGAAAGGGAGACACTCTACCTGTAAAATCAAAGCTGTGCCTCACCAGTGCAACTTCAAAACATGCAAACATTCTCCTTTTTCTGTTTGTGTCGCACTTTTCACAGTTTTTCTACCATTTGTAGAGTAGTTGGCAAGTGTTTGTAGTTGTGCTTTCCTTGCAAATTATGGGCATCTTTGGAAATCTGCTAGCAATGAAAGCAATCAAGAGGTTTTTGGGGCAGTACTCAATTTTACCTGCCAAAACCACTCTGGGAATACTCCTTTTTACTTAGTAACCAGAGGTTGCCAACTGGTCACTGACCAGTCTCAAGGCTTTTATAAATGAGGCCTCAGATGTGTGTTTTGGAGGTCAATTATGATTTATAACAACAAATTACAGATCCTAATTTGTTTTGAAAGTAAGAAAGACCAGTGAAAGTTTCAGGCTTTTATCTTAAATAGTTTTCTGAAATATTCATGTTCAAACATCGCCTGAGATTTGTGTGAAAAAAAGGCCTGAAAGTGAAATTTTATATTGAGTAGTAAATATGGATGCTAAATTCCATAGCACTCATAACTATGTTTTAACTGTGAAATTTGTGCATAACTCAGAGACGGTCGAACAGAAAACTTAAAATTAGCAAAGAATCTGAGCTGGAGTGGCCCAGGGCGGACTTTCCCCTGTTCTAAAACATGAATTTTAAGGCCTTTCGCTATTGTCAAGATTTAAAATCGAAAGTAACTGTATAATGTCTTGCATTTTTATTGATATTACACTGGTCAGTTGCAGAAAAAGTAAAGTTGAAGGTAATCAAACCACACATATGAACAAAAAAGTTACGTGACAGCCACACTGTCTAATAATCACACACCTAGTCACTTTCCTCAGCAGCTCTCCTCATTTGTAGCTTTGTTTGTGGGCGGCTGTTGTATTGCATTAAAAAGCTATGTCAGCACCTACCCCGCGTAATTCTTTTTAAAAACTAGTGCAACCCTCTCCATACTGCCTCCATTTGCTTAAATTACCACAATCTCACACTAATCTTGCACCATCTAACCACCCCTAACTGCCTAAAAGAAAAAACCCTGCGGAGGATCAGACGCAGGTGCACACATTAACACAAACACCAACAGACGTTCAAGTATTTAAGTAGCTGGCCTATTAAACGTGTAGTAACACGGACACAGACGCACGAATATGAAGCCTACCACCGGAGAACTGTGACGGTTGCGAAACGCAGGCCAAAACAACAAGGCCAGCAGTGAAGGAGAGGCATCTCATTCTCTACACACTCAAACACGAATAACAACACAGCCTAAAAAAAGAGTTCACACACACACACAAACCCAGTGCCCTCTTTTCACATGAGCGTTATATAACCCGACAGGCAGAGGAACACTTGGTTTCATCACGTCTTTATCTTGGCTTTATCTCATCTTCCACTGTGAGATTTCTCTTCGTTCCATCTTTTTCACCCTTCAGTCTCTTGTAGTAAAAAAAAGAAATATAATTTTCCCCCCTCTCTGCCAGCTGTTATTTAAAAGCCTTAAAATGCCTTTGATCCTGTAAACGTGTGTGTGTAATGTGCTTTATGCAGCTGCAAAACGCCCTCACAGACCTCCAGGAAGTGGATGATGTCAGCTCCACCTCTACTGTTCTTCCCTACGCCACTCCTCCCTCAATGACACTGCTGATGATGACAGGAGGAGGAGGAGGAGGAGGATGAGAACAACGACGATGAAGAGGAGTCTCTCCCCCTCCCCTTTACTTCCTGTCCTCCTCCTCCTCACCCACTGCTTCCTGCTGTCCTACCCCCGGGCATCCTGACTCAGCTCTCACCACCTCTCTTCCTCCCTTCCTCTATATCCTGTCTCACAGTCTGCTCTCCCTTGAACCAGAAGCTTCATTTCTTTTTAGTTTCATCCCAATTGAAGTTAAATTCAACAGTGTCAGCATGTTTAATTTAACATGTCTGTGCTGGGGCACTCATATGTGGATTGCACATGTTTGCTTGTATTTAAAAGAAAGAAGCGGAGGAGTGCGATGGTGATGAAAAGATGCCAAATCCTAGCGTCTGTGTCCACAGACAGCATTTTCTTTTTGTGCCATTGACCTTAAATTCAGACCGCTTATTGTTGCTAGGTTACAAAAGCCTTCTTCGTCAGAGTATTTTCAATTATTTACAGCGGTGATATTCCAAAAGGACAGCAAACGCATATCAAAGGCCAACCGCCTTTTTTTTCATTTTGATTGGTTGGTGAGAGAAAAGTGAAACTGATGAATACATTAAAGGCCTGTGGACACGAGCCTTTGATAGGCCTACCCTAAACCCAGTATCAAATAGTCACCAACTGAAACGTCTGTTATTCACCTCACTTTATAAGCAGTTTTGTTTGTTTTTTTTAATGTGGACATATCTGAGCCGTCATTCCTGTTAAAATTACATTTGTGGCTTATTCCACTCCATCAGCGTCTGCAGGGCTGTGCTTTTATGGTGCACTCTCTCTGCGGGGTTGCAGCCGAACATGTGCCACTCATCTACCAGGTCTTAAACTAGATCCCTGTCCAAATAAACCATCTGGCAAAACTGGTCCCAGGTGCTCCATGTGGAATTGTTTCACTTACAATCGGCCAAAAAGTGGAGAGGGTGCTGCCAAGCTCTAAAAGTGAAGCGTGGTGACATCATCATAGCGTTAGATTTATTATTACTGTTGGAGGTGGCTCTCTTGGAATCAAACCAACACTAAGAGGGGGGGAATTCACACAAAAGGCTGTCAGTCACGCTCAAACTGGGCCTGGGCCACAGTACACTTTCAGCCTTACTCCACATACAGCACCCAGCCTGTTCCTCTGCTGCTTGTATAACAGTCAAACAACTGGGCGTGAAAAAAAGACGCATAAACTCGAAGGACGTAAAGAAAGAATGTTATAATAAAATAATCAGAAAGACATATGATCTGATTAAAAGGCTGTCATGCACTCACGCTCGATCTGATACCATCCTGTTAGTGTTGTTCCTGGATCAACAAAACTAATGTTGGTTCAACATTGCAAGTGCCCAATCACAGTGCAGTGCTGTCACACTTTTGCAACGTGGAAACACTGTGACACCGCACCGCAAACCGTAAACATAACCCCGTAACCGTAACCCTCACCCCCATCACATCCTAACCCCCGACCCTAAACACTCCCTGTTTGGGGTTTTTTGCCTGAGTGGACATCAGCAGGTTTTTATCCCCCCAAAAAACTATGACATCATAACAATGTGATTGGTCCTGGACAAGCCTTATTATGTTGATACAGGAACAACACCAAGACGAGCGTATCAGATAGACCTGCACTCACTATGGATGGAATTTCATAAGATAGTACAACTGCATCTGATACACAGTCATCCTCAGGAAGGTGACCAAACGTACCAAACATAATACAGCAAATAAAAAGACGAATGCAAGGCTTTCACCTGTTTTACAGCTGCAGGGTGTCGGTGCCAAAACTCTAACTCCAGTACTACACCACATAACTGCTGGGCCCAAAATTCAAACCACCGATGTTATTATCTATGCAAGGGGCAAGAGTGCAAGAGTCCCAGAGTCTGGCAGCCATGATTATCTTGGAACTGAAAAAACTTCTGCTGGAGATGCTAAACCTGTTAAAATAAAGCAGTAAAACAGAGCTGGCTCTACATCAGCACCACAATATTCATCACTTTTGCACATGTCACACATTTCCAACTAAGTACACGTGAATCTGCACAGGTACACAGCAGCACAATCACCCCGACTATCAAGTCCTAACTGACGACACTGAAACCAAAAACTACTAAAAAAACATCTTCTGATCGTCTAGATGTTATATTTGACTGCTTCTCTGGTTCTGCACATGTGGTGTCAGCTACCTGTTGCAAACCACAATCTGCTTAATTCACACAGGTTGATCCATTCATGGTTTGCTTCTTATACAGCAGTAATCTCTGCATTTCCTTGGTTAGTACTATCTGAAGTTTGACTGTAACTTCTTGACACCACTCTGGGTTTGATGCTGCGATGCTGTTTCTTATTTGAACTACAAACCTTCCTGTCTCGCTTCCTTCTCTGAGGCTCTTGCAGCTATACTTTGCTCAGCATGTACGTGCATGTGCGTGTGCAAGAATAACGGCCTTAAGCAAGACTGCGAGTAATGTGTAGCGAATTCATGTTTCTAATGGATCAGATTCATTGCCAGCTATAAATGCATGCAATAAAGCAGAGCTGGCCGAATCACAAAAAACACTGCAGGTGTGTGAGGCTTGGCCAGCATGTGTGCATTTGTCCCTAGATGAGTGGGAGTGTTTGAGATGTATGCTAGAGAGTGTTTCAAGTGTGAAAATGAAACAGAACTGGTGCGGGGTTAGGTGTGTGTACACCTAAATAATGGTGTTACAGCTGTAAAACAGAGAAGCTTATGTGTGCATGGCTCCAGCCTGGGCCCCAACCCTGACAGTGGTGAGAACGGCAAAACAGAGAAAGATTTATATCAGTAAAATAGCAGAACTACATTTTTTTCCTCTGTCTGGTACATGCCTCGTGAATGCAGGCGAACAGCAGGGCAGAACAGAGAAGAAAACCTTTAAATGTATGGAACTTAAAGCATATTCAAGGCCACTTAGCCTCTGGTTCAGCCTATGTAAGCTATACACATGCAAAACAATAGCCGACTACAACGTAAAATCTCTAGTGGAAGTGGATTTCTGTCTTTTCAGAGTAAAGGAGACAAAAACTGCAGCTGCATTCTGAGGAAAGCTTACATACCAGGACAAACATTTCTACCAGACAGACAAACAGAGCACAGAGAGAAGTTTCCATCATGGCTAAAGGGTTTAGTCATGCACATCCCATTTGTCACTGCAGAGCTGGCAGTTCAGGCTCTGGGTAAAAGGTGAAAAGTCTTACCTGAGCAGGTGGACACTTGCAGGGGCAAGGCGCAGACTCCCTCCCTGCAGGAGAAGACATGCCGATAAACACATGGATCTGACGAGAATCTGCCCAATTACTCAAAAACTTTGATACTAGTACAGATCAGAGCAGTATTTCTGTTAAGAGTCAGATACCAATCAATGTTAGTGCTGTTGATAGTTTGATAGAACATAGTGCAGTAGAATTTTAAGTTATAAGTCAGATACTATGAACAAATACTAGGTGAATATTAGAGTCTTTTAAGTCTATAAAAGTGACTATTAAAATATTTTTTGGAAGTTTGTTCCACAAAAAATCAAAAACTGCATGTGGCAGCAGTGTTTTAGCAACTGCTCTTAATTGCAATAATCATGCATAAAACTATTAAGTGTCTATGAGCATCCGTCATCACTAAGGGGTGTTTACCATTTCCATGCTGTGGGGCTGATGCACTTGCCCATTCTTGCCTGCAGTGTAGCCAGCCAAACTCATGGCCTCAGTCGGGCGCCGGCGGCTCTTTAAACATGCCGCGACAAGGCTTAGCCATGCTCCTCACTTTGGCCCTGTGAACAGGAGAGGTATACATAGATCAGTTAGTGACAGACATCTACAGAGCAGCATTTTAACACAGAGATTCAGAGAGGCCTATCCGCCTTTCCAACACTAAAGTGAGGGAAATTAGCAGATGCTCTTAAAGCCCGTAAACAGTAAGACCTGGACTGAAAGCGTGGCACCATCTAGAGGTAAAAACATGCTCTTACATTTCACCAATTTGTAGAAAAAATAGCTTGGAACAGCAATGTCCACACAGAAAGTGACAGAACCTCTGAGGTACTGGAAAAACTGCTTCTCTGCAAGCTTGTAACTGCAGTATGGACATAAAGCTTTATATTCATGTTGACTTCATGGATGACAGTGGCATGTGAAGGATGTATGTAAGTAGTAAAATAAATTGTACTGATTTTTTTTTAACATTCTACAACTGATTGCAACTAAATTGGTAAATGGTTGCCCAGATTTGGAGGAAGACTCACTCACATCCACTTTGGATTGACCTTTCTACAAACAGTCACAGTATGACTTGGACTGACTGCAATCACGCTCAGAAAGACTGTCGAATGTTTTACAAATAAGTGCGCTCTGATATATTAATGAGGACAGACTGCCAACATGTTATTATCAGTCTGAGTGAGCACAACATGAGGAGACTCGACTCAGCTGACTGCCAGTTGGTTGTGTTGTGGTTATATTCCTACAGAACAGGAAGGTTGCAGAGCACAAATGTAATTTTAAATATGAATTCTTGTTCATGTAGATGTCAACAGATATGAAATTTTCAATGATTTATCACAGTTAATTATCAGAAACAGACTCCATGTAATTGCAAACTTGATCCCATTCAATGGCAGACTGATAGCAGACGTATGGCAACATTTATGGCAGGTTTTAAAGTCACATAACTCCTTGAATAAAAAAAATCGACTGACAAAGTTTAACTCTGAGGATATCATTTGCAGTTTAAAAGGGGATAAATCACAATATGTGATTTGCAATACTTGGGATATTGTAAAATGTTAAAAATTGCAAAATCGGATCCTGGGGTGTGTGGTGATTCCCACCTCTAATACCCTCTCTAATGCATTGCATTGTGGGAGTTAATATTTAAACCTAATTTAAATTCAGTTCAATTCAAACAAAACAACACTGTGTTTTATATTGTAAGGTAAAGACCCACAATAATACAGAGAAAACCCGAACAATCAGACGATCCCCTATGAGCAGGGGTGCACATAAGTGGTCCGCAGGTGCGCATGCGCTGTCAATATAAAAGACGCGCACCAAATAAGAAGTTGCAACGTGCGTTTGCGTAATAAAAGGCACTGTTGTTGTCCGCTAGAGTGGGATTTTTCACGGCATCTTCTGCACCACATCTCTGTGCGTTCATCATTTGTTTGAAGCCAGCTCACCTCCTGCAACCACTTTTCCAAGAAAACGCACTTCTTTTGCGGTTCGGACTCCTTCTGACATTTCTCTGGAGGTGGAGGAACAAAGTAATTGCTTAAACGAGCTTGCTTCTTCGACATCTTTAAGAGTTCTAAACAAATGTCTGTCCTCCTCCAGAAAATCTTAAGTACGCAAACGCGCGTTGCAACTTATCTGGTGCGTCTTTTATTTTGACAGCGCATGCGCACCTGCCTATGAGCAAGTACTTGGCAACAGTGGGAAGGAAAAACTCCCTTTTAACAGGAAGAAACATCCAGCAGAACCGAGCTCAGGGAGGGCCAGCCATCTGATTGACAGTGAAGGGAGGAAGACGGGACAAAGACACGCTGAGGAAAAGAGCAAAAATAATAATAACTAATGATTAAATGCAGAGTGGGGTGTAAGCACATAGTGAGTTATTATAGTTTTGTATTTTCTTATTAGTTTTTACTTCATTTTCTTTTTAATTTTTGTGTTTAATTTAGTTTAGTTTCAGTAAGTTTTCAAAGTGGGTTTTCTTGTTTCAGTTTAATTTATTGTTTGGACAATTTCAGTGTTAGGTTTAGTCTTTTTTAATTATTATTGTATTTATGGTAAGCAGTGACTCACAGTCTCACAGACATAAAAGCTAAAACTCATATTGAGTTTTAAATTTTAGTTTAGTTTTAGTTAACTACAATAACCTTGGAGTGAAAAAGAACAGTGAAAAGTGAACAAGAAACACTCAGTGCATCATGGGATTTAAAGTCATTTAGTGAAAAGTGTAGAATCATACTAATAGAGACATTATTTCTCATGCGGGTTTCCAAGAAAAAAAGGGCTGATGTTAGTTGTGGGGAAAAAACATTTTAGTAAACGATTTAAAAAATGGTTTTAGGAGAAAAAATAATAATTTTTTCCTTAAAAAAATAAAACCAATAAAATGAACTATTTTTAGACTGTTTTTAGTCTTTAATTCAAAGTTGTTAGCATCTAAGCTAGCGTCAACATCTACAGTTATTGAGGCTAAATAGTGTAACATGACACCAATCTGGAAGTTAACTTAAACTGAACTGAGTCCCCATATTTAAACACAATAACAACAACAACAATAATAAATGTGTTCGGTCAGTTTAACACAGCCGAGCCTGCCTGCTTCAGGACGGTTCATTAACGAACAGACCACAGCAGGTCCCCGGGTGACCTCGGTTCGCCTCACTGTATGCAAACAGTCATTGCTGAGGTCCTCTCACGCAAATACGCTCATTTCCATACGGACATAAAAGTAACCTACTCGAAGTTGAACCTCTGTCCTGGGTTGCCCTCCAGTGGCGGAGTACCCAAAGTGCTAGAGGAACAACAGGGAGAGGGGTGGAGACAAAAAAAAATCCAAGGGGGAAGAAAATTCAAACGCTCTTCCTGGAAATAGTAAAGAACCCGCCACAACTTCACCACATGACATCTCAGAAAGAAAATGCGACACTCCTTCTGCCGACAGCAGCGAGCCCCCCCATTTCATTCAGCTGGCTCTTATCAGCCACCCCCCTCCCGTACTAATGACCAAAACATATCCCAGTGACGCGCTGCATTTCACACCCACGGACACGCTCCGTGGTCTTTTTCCTTACATTTGCAAATATGTTAACGGAAATCGGCACACGGTGATTGCGACATCACCAACTCCAGACGTACCTTCCTGTAAACTCTGCCTTCCTTACCGTAGAAAACATGACATCACCAACTTTAGTTTGTATAATAAATTGGGTCTGTCAGCAACATAAAAAAGGGAAAAAACACAACAAAACAGCAGCAACATCGAAACTTCTCCACCTTTATCCCTGCAAACTTGGAGCGGTGCAGCCTATTGCTCTATAAGCAATTACATAATACCATCAAATTGTGTCCTTATGGTTAAAAAAAGAAGGACACGTGAGGCTACTACAGCCTACAGACCCCACTGAAATTCCGCCTTTCTGCTGTGCAACATTTTCAGTTTGCTGGACTCATTTTCTAGAAGCAGCTCGCTTTTTTTTTTTACAAGGTTTATTAACGAAAGAAGACGTTGTAGTTCAGGTTGTTTTCAATGGAGTCTCACCGCCCGCCCCCCGTACAATTAGGTATAAGGCCAGCACGCCTGACAGAGGCACGGAGAGCTTACCTTCTGTGTGTGATCCAAAACGTGCTGGGGAGGTGCCGCGCTGACTCTGGCTGTGAAAACAGTGGAAAATCTGCAAAGTAGCCCATCTCCTTCCACGGCCACGGGATGACGCAGACCTCTAAAAGCCCTCTCATCTCCCCCACTGACGAAAAATAAAAATACTAAGCCTTTCCATTCAACGTCCGTAATAACGCGTTTAGGCGCAAATTATGACACGGGGAAGCACTGCGCACGGAGATCGCAGACCCCCCTCCCCGCCCCCCTCCAGCACAGAAAATGTGGATGCGTTCGCCCATGGGCAAGGCATGACGAACACACTCGTCAGTGATGTTGCATCTGCACAGTCATATCGCGTTTCTTTTTCCTTCATCTGAACACCGTCGGGTTAAGAAAAAATCGCAAGCTGGTGAAGCCTTAAAAAAAAGCCTCAAAGACAGCGGGGGGGTTGCAATGGGGAACGGACTCCCCCACGCCAACAATCATCCAGAAAGCGCTGCTGATATCCGTCTCATGGACAGCAACGGTGCGAGTGATCCGAGCAGGGAGTGCGTAAAGAAATTGCGCAGTTTTTATTCCATTGAAACGGAGACTCTTTCCCTTCTGTCCCCGCTGAAAGGCTCTTTCCCTTCCTCCTCCCTCCCTCCTCTCCCTCCGCTCCCTTTCTCTCTCCTTCTCTCTCTTCCCTCATGCAGGTTTATTTTCAGTGGAAGAGTCTTGGACATTAACTGCCCCGCCTCCATAGTCACTGGCAAACACACTGTACAACTTGCCCAAATTCCATTATTAACTACTATTCGATTGCGAACAACCGAGCCGCAAGTTCCCGCCCCCCCTCCTCTCCTCTCTTCTCGTAAGCATTTGGTTCAAGAGTCCAGCTCTCAGCTGGGGGAAGAGTTGCTGGAACCGAATGGGGCCCAAAGAGCCACTCGTAGTTGTAATCTTGTCAGGTGCCTTACACTTCCCAAGAAACGGAAAAGTTGCGCGCAAGCATGCCGGGAAATCAAATTAGCACAAGGCGAAGCCAAATAAAGCCAGCTGAGATCGGGTTGGCTCTCAGGAGTTCTTGAGCTGTTGTCAGGGCTTCTCCAAACGCAGACAAGCAACAGTCTGTGTTCAAGAGCGAGACGTGTGATTAAACACTTCCCTTCCTTGTCGTCTAAAGAGTTCAAAAAAAGGTTCTGGATCCTGGATCCTGTTTTCACCCGCGCCGAATAAATGCTCGCAACATTTCTTCGAAGTGTTTTAAATTTAAGGGGATGGGCAGATGGAAAAGCTGTCTTCTTAATTAATACTCCCTTTCCGAGAACATTGCCTCTAAAATCCACTGTGGTGATGCAGTGTCACCAGGTCTCGCAAGGAAGATGAGCAATATGATCTGAATCCCTGTCTGCACACATCGCATCAGTGAGGAGGGTTAATTAGTACCACTTGTACAGTGTTTCTAAAACGACTCCACAGCACATCAACATTCAAGTTTACTTCAGCTTAAGCTCTCATCCAAAAAAACAAAAACAAAAAAACACCTCCCAAGCCTGATATTTGTTACAATCAGGATGGAGAATAAGCCAATTTGAATTTGAATTCCATGTGCTCACCCCTCCATCTCCCACCCAACTAGAGACCACCAGTGTACACACACACACACACACACACACACACATATACAGACCTAGGTCTGATAAAGAGGCTCTTAAACCTCGAGGAAGTCTGTGTTGGTCTTTGAGGGGGACAATCCTTAATTCTGAATACAACCTTGAACTCAGCTTCCCCCCGCCCCCTCACTGGTTCCCCCTCTCTCATTACTGGAATCATTCTTCCTCCCAGCTTACTTTCTCCAGGGTCCCTTCTCTTGTTTTTCTCTCCCTCCCTTTCAGGAGTTTGGGCCGAGTCCTTTTCCAGTGGGGAAGTCCGGGGCTTCTCCCTCTCTCTCCCTCTCACAGTGCTGACTGACTCCAAACGTCTTGTCTGTGAAGCTTCATTAGAATTCATTTGTTTGAATGGGTTCATTTCTCCTTCATCCACTGACCCCCCTCCCCTCCCCCTTTTTTTTCCAAGCTCGGGAGACATGCATATTAGCATAAAAATGTCCTCTGCCTCACCTTGAGTAACTGCATTGTTTTCTTGCTTTTTATTTTTTTCACTGTGGACATGTTTTTGCATACCTGCATGCAAAAACAAGACAAATTTAATTTCTTTCAAATTTCTATCAACGTCATTTTGGTTTAAAGGTTGTAAAACGAACGCAATTGGTTCATATTCTCATGACTGTTAGAGCACTAAGTGTGAAAAAGCTGAGAAGGAATATATTATGACCTCCTCATAAACACTGGAACTATGCAGTGGAAAATATGTGAAGCATTTAGTACTACATTCATATATACGCAGCCTGCTTAAGCCAATAACACAAACAATTCTAATCTGCACTAACCATTAAAATAAATTTGCAGGGTACGTGGAGGAATGAGGTCAAATCTTCCACTTAATAACTGTTCAAAGCTCCTGTAGCAGAAATGACAAAGGACTATCAGACCTGCTCAATGTTCAGAACAAACTCTGAACCATTACTTTATTCAAGACTGCTTCAGCAGGGCCACATCGTCATGGTGTCTGGTGTTTTGAGGTCATTCCACAGCCTCTATATTGTGATAAACATACTATACAGTAAGACCTTTTAAACATGGGGTCATCGGGTCACTTTGAGCTTCAGGTGGAGGATAGCCACTCTGACATCATACTGTAAAAATGCTTACATCTAAATCATCTTGTCTTGCCGATGACACTATTTTCCATGCAACCGTGCACCAGGGTAAAGAACTCTCCCAAGGCCTATTAAGCAAATCCAGATAACATTAAATACAACACATTGGTGCCTCACAAGTAAACTCATATTTTGCTCAATAGTGACTTTGATAAAAAAGTTGACCTCTGATCTTGATGTCAAGGTCATTCACAAATTTGGATGCCTATGCCCCCCCCCCACCCATCACTGTGGCAGGGTAACAATAGCCCATTAGCCTTTTAAGGCTGAGGGGTCAAAAGGTTTTCGTTACGTTTTTTTGCCAATTTTGGATATGCAGCTGCAAACGGCCACTATTCCTTCCAATCATGCTATTCTGCTCATGCACTTACAGACCAGACCTGTCTACTTTTTAAACACACATAAAATAGATGTAATAGCTCATCATGTTACCAAGGAATCCAGTGAGCACACAGTCAAACGCTTACGTGACCAAACAGTCACTTGATCCAGATGTTACAAAGAAGTAGGTTTCCAGTAAGCGCCGATACTTCACAGTCGGAGATTTCCTGTGCATGTGTATGTAGACGGTGGTGTGTTAATGTGTGTGTTTCAGCAGGGTAAGAGGGGGTCAGCATGGAAAGACTGATGGAGGTCTGTGGAGAGGAGTGCACAGTCAGTCATGTTAAGAGCAGAGAGAAGAAAAAGGTAAAAAAAGAAATAAGAGAAGGAGAGCTTCCAGAAATGTGTCTGACCTGCTTCAAAGAGTCAAAGAACGAGTCGAGCCCAGGTGTAAAATCCTACTTTATATAGAATTCACTTTACTGTAGAACTCACATTTGAAATCATTTCAGTCACAAAAACAGATAATAAAAAAATAAAATAAGAACTACTACAGAATTAATCCCTGAACATTGCACAGAAACAAAGTTTTACAGTCAGTGTGTGCGTGATTGTTAAAGCTTTCAGTTGTCCAGGCTCATGAGAAGAGCAGTTCCTCTCTTGATCCAGTGCTCTGGAGTCACAGCTCCAGATTTAAGTTCAACGCCGACAACAAAAGACGCTCGGCCTGCCCCACCGGCCCGCACCGGGTAGTAGTAACACGGACACAGGTACATACCTTCACACAGAGACACACAACTGAGTCAGTGAAACCACAGAGCGAGACAGAGAACAAGAACAAGAACCCAAACTAAGTGATTTGTAGATGAACATAATAACACAGGTGACAAAAAAACCACATGAAAATAAATAAAGTGGAACATAAAAAAAAGTTTGTGAGACGAAGTAAGGAATTTCACTCACTCTTGGCCATCTTCTTGCGGTTTTCCACTGGTTTGAAGTGGATGGTGGGTATAGGACAGACCATCTGCATGGGTTTAGCTTCCACCAAACAGGAGTTGTCCTTGTCCCAACCCGCTCCCTCTAAATACAAACCTCTGACAAAGACTCCGTCCTGGAGGGGCCAAAGAGACAGGTATGGAAGGCCATGAGCAGAAAAACGGAAAGAAAATGGATTATAAATAGGTAAGGGTAAGGGGGAGTAATATAAACACTCGCTTGGAGGTGACTTCTTGCATTAAAGAAAACATGACTAACAGCTCTGCCAAGGAATTAGATAATGAAATGAGGAGAGGAAAGAAGAGGGAAGGGGAGGGCTGCAGAAAGAAAGATGGATGGCAAAAGGTGGTGGTGGTTGGGTGGCGGGGAGTACGAAGAAGCTAGAGTAGAGGCAGAGAAAGAAGAATACGAATAAAACAAGGGTGGCTCAGAAAGGAGGTGAATGGGAAGCAGTAGGTCATGAGAGAGAGAACATGGGAACACAAGAGTGGTACAGAGAGGACAGGAAAAAGGAGGGTGTGAAGGAGGAGAGCAGAAAGGGAAGGCGGGGGAGAAACCAGAGGAAAAAATCATTTGGACAGAAGGAAAAAGAGTCAGAGCTAAAAAAAAAAAAGAGGGAAAACATCAAGTTAAGAGATGATAGAAGTGTAGACTGGCACTGAAAACACAAAAAGAGAGAAAAGAGATCAGGGATAGAAATTCTGGCATGGAAAAGGAATTAAATAATTACAATGTAAGAAAATATGACAAATCAAAACATTTTACATGATCTATAAAAAAACCCAAACATCTAAACATGAGTGTATTTGAGGGATGAAAATAGAGATGCAAAGTTGCTGCTTTGAATGAAAATAGATTGTTCTGGGAAAAACAGCCAGTGTGTGAGTGAAGATGAAAGATATGATGTAAAGCTGTAATGACAGCTGAAAGCTAATGGTGGCAGATTTGTGTCATTTTCTATACAATTTTAAGAAATAAAATGTGTCTCACCTTTGGTGGGTAAAGGAGCTTGTTGTCATCTACAGTGGACACTATAAACTCCCAGGACAGCATGTCTACTGATATCTGCAGGGACACACAATAGAGTCGTTTTCATCAAATAAACACTGCACAGTAAGCAAAGTAGGGTGTCTATATTATGTGTATTTTATGTGCTGTGAAATTTAATCTTCGCTGTTTAATCTTCGGTTTTGGAATCACGATTCACTGGGTTCAGCTCACAAAACCCTCTGTTAAAACAAGCTGAGACACTCAAAAATATATGGCCATCAATCACAAAGTGAGCGGGATTACATAACCGTCTCCTGTGCGCATGTGGTTGTGTGAATGCTCACGTTGCGTTGTCGAGCTGATGACTGCAGAACAGCAGTGAGGAAACCGTTGGGAAAGGTGAAACCGGACAGCCAGAACAAGTTGGGGGGGCTGGGTCGTCTGTGCCCAGCGTGCAAACTGATCGACTCGCTGGCAAAGATCCCCTGGTCCACGCTGCCAGGGGTTTCAGTGAGGGGTATGCCTAGAGGAGAGGGAGGGTGTGAGAGACGAGTGAGACATGGAAAATCTACAACCATTTCATGCTTCCAGCTGTTGGCAGCTACTCAAAACAGGAACAAGTTCTGTTCAGTGCAGTCACACTGAGCACTGATGGCCTGTAGGTCTCATTAGCACACGAAAACTGAACTGGTGAGTGAGAATTGGATGTCTTAGCATGCTGGCATCTTCAAATCTCAACAGGAAACTTTTACTTGCTTTGACTGATTTGATAATACGTAAAGACTCGCTGGAATCTAAAAATAACTGACCAAAACATAAAAGTGATTGTGATAATTGGTTTTATTATCTAATACATAAAAAGTAAGTAAGGATGACCTGTTCTCATTTCCAACTCCACTTTGCATGATTCACAATTCAAAATAATCACTGTTTCTCTTACACTGGTCCTTAGTGCAGCCCCTCGGTTCATCCTCTGTCTGAAACAAGCTGTTTTAGCTCCCCAACCCTCCTTTAGACTGGCTGCCCCTCACAAAGCCACGGGTGGGTGGGCCTCCTGTGTTCACAGCTAGAGCTGTATGCCTGAAACGGCTCTATTATGGAACAGGAGGGTAACCTCCTCATAAGTAGGAATTCTTGGTTGCATGGTGATTGGTTTGATTCTTATTTTCATTTTTTTGCATTTGGCGACCGACTACAAGTAGTTGCAGCAACTAACTCCGAGATTCAAAGCCAAACCACAGTGTTACTAGAGGCCAAGCTAATGCCATCCACAGTAAGCATCTGGCTAGATACCGTGTTTCTAAGATTTTCAGGGCCAAGTACAATAACCTCAGTTTTATCTGCATTTAGAAGCAGAAAGTTAGCGGCCATCCAGGTCTTTATGTCTTTAAGACATTCCTGCAGTTTAACTAACTGATCTGTGTTATCTGGTTTCATGGATAGATAGAGCTGTGTGTCATCTGCATAGCAGTGAAAATGTATGCTATGTCTTCTGATGATACTGCCTAAGGGAAACATGTATAATGTAAACAGAATTGGTCCTAGCAAACCACTGCAGTGCAGTACCTTTAATACCTACAGCATGTTCTAATCGCTCTAATAGGATATTATGATCAACAGTATCGAACGCAGCACTGAGGTCTAGCAGGACAAGCACAGAGATGAGTCCACTGTCAGAGGCCATAAGAAGATCATTTGTAACCTTCACTAAAGCTGTTTCTGTGCTGTGATGAGCTCTGAAACCTGACTGAAACTCTTCAAATAAGCCATTCCTCTGCAGATGATCTGTTAGCTGTTTGACAACTACTCTTTCAAGGATTTTTGATATGAAAGGAAGGTTGGAGATTGGCCTGTAATTAGCTAAGACAGCTGGGTCTAGGGATGGCTTTTTCAGTAAAGGTTTAACTACAGCCACCTTGAAGGTCTGTGGTACATAGCCGATTATTAGAGATAGGTTGATCATATTTAAGATTGAAGCATTAATTAATTAATTAAAATTTTATTTGTGAAGAAATTCATGAAGTCATTACTAGTTAATGTTGAAGGAGTTGTTGGCTCAACAGAGCTCTGACTTCTTGTCAGCCTGGCTACAGTGCTGAAGAGAAACCTGGGGTTGTTCTTATTTTCTTCAATCAGTGATGAATAGTAAGATGTTCTTAGCTTTACGGAGGGCTTTTCTTAATAGAGCATCAAACTGGCTTTCCAGGGTAAATAATGATCTTCTAAATTAGAGAGACACAATTTCCTCTTCAGCTTATGAGTTATCTGCTTTAAGTTAGACATCTGAGAGTTATACCAGTGAGTCACGTACTTAGAGGAGCTACATTATCCAGAGTTGTACAGAGTGAAGAAGTAAAGATATTAACAAAATGATCAACATCTGTGGGAGTAGCGTTCAGCTGCTCTGCACTGTGTTGGCACAAGGCATTGAGGAAAATAACAATGGATGAATTATATCCTTAAACTTAGTTACAGCGCTTTCAGAAAGACATCTACTGTGATGAAATCCATTTGCCACTGCTGTGTAGTCGATTATTGTAAAGTTATTAGGAAATCATTAGACAAAAGAGGGTTTTCAGGAAACACTGTTAAATGTTCAGTTTCTATGCCATATGTCAGAACAAGATCTAGAGTGTGAGTAAAGTGGTGGGTGGCTTCTTTTAGATTTTGAAAGAAGCCATTTGAGTCTAATAACAGATTAGAGGCTGTCACTGTTAGAGTCTACATGGATGTTAAAGTTAGTCACCCACAATAATTATTTTATCTGAGCTGAGCTCTAAATCAGATAAAAAGTCTGAGAATTCAGACAGAAACTCTGAGTAAGCTGGACGATAGATAACAACTGTTTTTTCAGTTTTCCAGCTAGGGCGGACAAGTCAGGCTTTCAAATGAATGTAAACTCTGTCCAGGTCTTTGGTTGAATAACAAGCTGGAGTGGACGATTTCTGCCACAAACCCCACCTGTGCTTCGATGATTCTAACAATTAGTATAACTCAGGGGCGTTGATTTCATCATACTGTAACCAATCAACAAATCCAATCAATTTGTTGATTCATGATTAAACTATAAAAAATAAACTAAACTACAAAAATAACAATAAAAAGAGCTATATCCATTTTTTTGCAATCAAACCTCAAGTGCAATCAAACCCAGTCAACATCTTTGAAGGAATCATTTTAAAGACATCATGGCCTTAATATTTGAAACTATGATTTTGTTTAATGTGAGTATCCACGATTTTATATACGACAGAAAATAAGGAAAAGCAGAACAGATGAACTGTTCCTGTAGTGATTACTTTCACTATTAGTCATATCCCCTCATATCCCCTTTGTTCAGTAGCTTATCAGTCATCTTATCTACAGTAACATCAAACACAAGGTGAAATACCAAACACAGCTTTACAAACAAAGCTATCCGTATAATGAAAGCTGAAAACAAAAAGGCGTGTCGCGTATAAATTGATGCCTCAGATCAAAAGAATAAATGCTCACGAACCACTTTTTCTGTCAGTCAACTCACTGATTTCAAAACCTTTTATTCAAAAGCAACAATTACAACAATGGGTTAGTGTGACAGACACCGTCACAGTTCTCTATAATTTCAGAGAGTGAAAATAATCAAAACACGTGTGTTAGCTGTAACAGTAAAGATATAGCTGTGAAAATGGCTCTTGCCTAGTAACTTTCCAACACAATAAATATCAGCATGACTTAGTAATTCTCCATTTCAGAGGAACTAGCTATTAAACCTTTCAGCATTGTCACTGACGTTAAAGCTTCCATATCTGCCAAGAAGGGCTGTCATAGATTAAAAAGACCAAACAGATGCCTAGTTGAAGATGGATGTAATAATTTCACTGTACAATACCATCTTAGCGACTTTGATAAGATACATCTTTCTTGTTGGCCCTCACACTCACAGACGAGCTAAATGCTTTCAAAATGTAAGCTTAATGTATGGAAAGCCACCAAGACTTTATTGACAATATACAATTTAATGATTAACTTAGATGTCTTCTACGCGCGCACACACACATTCATTATATGGTCGTCACACATACGCACACAAATACAGGCAAAGGCTTGTGAGGAAACCAGATACAAAATGGCCGGAGACAGAGAGGCAGGCAGGCCAAAATTAAAGCCATGAGTCTGAGAGCTCAGAACTAATGACAGGCTGCTATGCCAAAGAGGGGCGGAGAAGAGAGAGATGGAGGGACGGAGGGATAAATAAGCAGGACACTCTTTGAGGGGCTGTAGTCGCTGCCTGGATCAGATGAAGCGTGAAGAGAAAGAAAGAGAGCAGAATGGAGGTAATACTTCCAACATATAAACAGGAATGAGATACAGACGATGAAGAATGGAGCTGGACAATGACTGAACTAGTGCACAAAATGAGAGCAAGAGGAAAAAGAGTAAGCCATAACTGAAGTGAAAAGACGAAGAGATGAATAAAAAGCCAGGTATTGGAAGAAATATAAGGAGAGTCGTCAGGTTTACAAGTGATCAGCAGAACAGAGGCGCTCAGCTGGAGGCAGCAACTCTAATAGCTATCCAATACTCCTATAAAAGGAAATAGATACACACACTCACACAGACACATACGGTATATTGAGCTGTATTAAGCTCCTGGCTAGAGCACAATGAGCTCAGGGTCTTTTTAGGAAAGTGGAGCAGGCCTTGGAAGGTTTACTTTGCTTATTACACTACGATTAGTTCACAGACACTGGCTTTGTTTGGCTGCTGAAGGCCGAGGTATGCTCCACCTGACTAACAGCCTCTCACAAATACACCCATGAGCAAAAACACATACATGCATACATGCATGCTTTTCATCCACAGCTCTTAAAGAGCACTAAGTCAGACACTTGAATATAAACATGAACTGCCCTTACTGACCCTTGTCAGTGGACACACACAAACACACTCTAAACACACACACCGACACTCCCTTGTAGTCAGAAGCCTTTCCAGCCCCTTGACCTGGGCTGACAGCACCCTGTGTTCTCTCCCCACTGTAAGGAGAGGTCCAGTGATAATGAAGCCAGAATGGAGCATTTGGACAGAATCACAGCTGGAATACAGCCAGAGCCACACTGAGCCCATCTGTGTGTGTGTGTGTGTGTGTGTGTGTGTGTGTGTGTGTGTGTGTGTGTGTGTGTGTGTGGACAGACCAGAACAATAAATGTGTGTCTGCGTAGCCAGGCAGGGTGACGGATAAATACACATTTAATAACAGACCAGTGAGTGAGCACAGAGACAGGCATGCAGCTGTTTCAGTGGTTCAAAGCAGATTAGATCCGTACTGATCGGATCACAATCACAGGGATCAATATGTGATATGAGTCCAGAGCAGACATCTGAAGGGCCTCTGTCAAGCAGCAACACAGCAAAGGAATCTGTGGTAACTATCTCAGGGAGAGGAAGGCTTAAAATGCAGATTAAATCAGAATATGTAATGGAAAAATAAACATAGCACTCTGTCAGTATTGAAATATTATCTGCGACCCTTATTCAGAAATGCTTGGTCAGTGTTTGATTATACAGTACAGCACAGCCAAACCAAAAAAAAGAAAAAAAAGTTACATTTCTCTTCACTGTGTGCCTTTAAACATGCATTCTGTTACTCCTTTTCAGAGTTTTACTTTAGTTCTGATTCAGCAAAATCTTCTTTGGCTTGTATATTTTTCTGTGCGCCCAATTTTCCAATAAGTAGCTTTCTCAACACTATTGATCTTAGCAGACTGCTTGACAGAGTCTGTCAACTTTATGAAGTAAGATAATCAGAAAGTACCACATGCATTTTCACATCTCTCATGATTTAGAACGCGTGCATCACACATAGGACGTGTGAGTGCATCTATTTATTTTTAAAAAGTGAGAAGCAGCCTCATGCAGCTGAGAAAAGATAACCAGTGAATGCACATTAAGACAGTGAAGCATATTTGGGTTAATGTTTTTTGTAACCTCAAATGAACTTGTTTAAAAGTTTGACTTAAGCTTGTGTGAGTGATTGTTGGTGACAGGGCAGTCTAGAAGTCTAATCTCATTGCAGGTCTTTGCATTTCTACAACCAAAAAAAACTGACCCACAGTTGAAGAAAAGTGCATTTGATGATCTGTTCTTGTTGAGCGAGCAGAGACATATACAGAAGAATACATCTGCATAATGACACAGCTCTATGGTGACTCTCTGACCCAAGAAGGAGCCAACTGGCACTAACTAGCCTGCGCTGGTAGCTGTAATAAACTGTGTGCATGAGTGTGTTTGCACCTTCTCCCACAGTGATGGTACACGGGCATCATGGATACAGTTGAAGGTCTCCTCCAAGCTGGGTGACATCACTACTAAGCCTTTGATCCCTTTCTCCAGTTCCACCAGAGACGATCTAGAACACAAACATACACAGTTACAGCAACGGTGACAAAATGTGTAATACATTTGATTGATAGGTGTTCAGCACTAACTAGCATTAAGCCCTTTGATATTACTCTTCTTATTGCACATAAGCACAAGAGCAGGATGGTGAACTCCAAACTGCGTCTAGGACAGAAACAGCTGTGCTGTAATACTAACGTAACTTCAGCTGAGAAAGCTGCACAGACAGCATGCTAACACAAAGCTAGCCAAGAACCTAGACTGATGTTAAAGTTGAGAGCATTCTGAACCCAACTCAGCAGCCAGAGCCTGAACTTTAACAGGTAACAAAAGGAGTGATAAGAAGTCAGGCTTGCAGCATTGTAGCATCCATTTCTATCTGTACGTGTGTCTACAGTAGAATCACTTTAAGGCATTTTTGGCTGGTTTTCAACTTTGCTTTGTGTTCATATGCAAACACTAAAATAAACATGCCTCTGTTTCCTCGTTAGGATTTGTGCTGGTACATGAAACAGTCATCTAAGGTTTAAACGCATACGTCCCATAATGACGTAATGAGACTTTATGTTACTTTTAAGACAAGTAATAACGGCCCCAGCACTGCTTAAAACACATCTAGGATTATTAGCGCTCTGCGACAAAACCACACCATGTTATACTTAACTTATTCTATCAAGCACACATCTTTCTGTTATTGATTTGTCTTTAACAACACTGGTAAATGGACTGATACATATACACCACTTTTGTACTCTAAATAAGCACTCAACCACATTTATATTGCACTTCATTCTATGTGTTTTACTACTTCCCACTGCTTAAATGTTCCACATAGACTCACTCACTCTGATGCATACATCGGGAATTCAGGATTAGTACGCTTTAGCTCCTGAGCCACAACATTAAGTTAAAAATAGAAATAAATAGCATTGTTTTATAACTTAAAAAAATATGAATAGCTGGCCCAGCCAAAAATAAACGTGAATTTCTGCTTTTTTAATTTCTATTATTGTCTTCAAACTGGTACAGAGGCTAATGTGGAAGGAGTGAAAAAAAATTACAAAAACAAAAAAATCAAACACGTGAGAGAAAGCACTTTTGTTAGCAGCGTCTGAATTATTCAGTGAAAATAAAGTGCAATTATTCAGCTGTGAAACTGCACAGTTTTAGCCTCAGATTTGTTTTTCTACCTGATGGCATATGACACCTACATTCATCTCATTTGAAACCGTAGATTTACACATCAAGGTACAATAAAACAGACACACACACACACACACACACACACACACACACACACACACACACACACACACACACATTAAGAGTTCATACTTAATGGTGCTCAGCAGAGAGTTGTATCTCTGGATCTCTTGCAGCAAGACCACATTAAGGGGTGAAGGGTTGTCCAGCAAGAGGGTTCTCGTGCCCTCGTATTCAATGCATTTTGGGATCTTTCCACGAACATCTGTCAACAGCTCTAATACCTACAAACACAAATAAAGCAGATATAACAGGTTCATTCCTGATGGTAAAATAAACACAGACACACACTCCAGGAAAACCAATATGAAAGTGGTGATGATGAGATTTTACCAGTTAGACTGCTCACACTACTACAAAACTACAGCATTTAAAGCACAGAGACAAACTGCCAATACCTCCAAGAGGGATCCTAAGAGATAATGTGCCTTTAACTTGACTTTAAACAACATAGAAATAATAAGCAGAGCTATATCTGAAAGCAAATCCATGCACAGGTGATTAGATATAATCAGATCCATCAACATTCAAAAGCAGCACCTAAATGGGACCAGCATGTGGGACCTGTGTTAGAAGCAATTTAAAGTTGTGATAAATGCTCTGATCTTGATCTTGCACCACAGCAGCACTCTGTTAATAACTAACAGAACGCCGTTTTTTCATTTAATTTATTAAAAACAAACAAACCCAAACAAACAGTTTAATGTCCTAATAACACACAGTTTCAGTTTTACAGAATACAAATCTTTCGAGTCCTTTCCTTAACATCAGGGTGAAGCATAAGCCATAAAGCACAGATTCCCAGATCTGTATCTTATTACACTGATGACTGTTAGCCAGTGTTATGTAACTATATGGATGTCTAAGCCTTGCTGGGAAGAAATCTGTCAAATATGGCTGGCTGCAGTCATGCAGACAGCCTTTTTTCAAGCAATTACTAACCATTAACTGGAAAAAAGAACATTACATTTCCCACGTTCTACGACACATACTTTTAAAGAGAGATGATGCCATTTAGGCTACACGGCCCAGTACACTGATTAACTACTAAGCCTAGGGATTAAAAAACACAAAACAAAACAAAACTACTCAATATGCACATTATTACGTTTTGTAGTTTCACTCATAGAGTCATCCCTGTCCTCTCCTCCACCCACCTTGTTTCACCCTCACCTTATCTTCTCTACTACCCCCGGCAGCAGTCTTGCTGGTAACCTGGGGTTGCAGGGAGAGCAGGGTGTCAAACAGTATCTTGGTCTCAGCGATCTGGCTTGCAATGTCAGCATTAGGGTGCTGGCCAAATAGTTCTGGATGCTCTGTGGATGGCATCCTGTCGATATATTCCTTATATAAAGCCTGGGAACCGTCACGGGGGATGTAATAGTTGGTTAAAGTTGATAACCTGACAGAGAAAAAGGGGTTAATAATTATATATATAATATATAAAATGCCCATCAGCATAATAATAGGGCAAAAAAAGACAACATCATCATAATACATATGATAAGATTAAGTGTTAGGGTACTGAAAATGGGTGTTCTGTTGGGAGCAGCAACATGAAGTGGTAGTAATTTCCTGTGCTTCACATTGCCTCACCACATTAGCAAACAATCGCTCTACAACTACTCCTGCGTGAATGGAGTACTAGAAGGTGTATATTCTAAGCCTCAAAGTTTTCACTTGACATTGATCTAAGGGGAAATCTGAGTCTTTGGTTTGAAATGTTAGAAACACAAGATTTGTGAAGCCAGTAAATGAACAGAGTAAGAGATCTTGACAGCACTCAGTGTATCTGCTTTTCTTAAGAAGTGATGACCTTGCTGTCCTCTTGGTGGTGCTAGCACTCTGTGAGCAAAAAGGTGCTTCAGAAAGCCTCAGTTTGAAGCAACAGTTTGCATCAAACGTGGGAAATGTTTAGGCATCGGTACTTCTGCAAAAGTGCTTTTGTTTACCGAAACATATTTAAATTATTAGCACAGTGCACTGGTTTCAAAGCAGTTACTAGTACACTTGCAGTAGCACACGGAACAATATCTTACTTGAAGAATGGCTGGTTTATGGCAGCGTCACAGAAGTAGTCATTGATGTATGTGGTCAGAAGACGTCTGTCCCAGTCATCGGTGACGTGACCTCCATAGTTGACCCCAGCAATGAGGTACTTGAGTGCATCCCAGGGAATCTCCTCATAATCATTCAGGTACAGACTGAGTAGTTTCTCACTCACCTGGGAAGTATTAAGACAAAGAGCTCAACAGACTGGATTTGAAATCTGACACAACACACAAAGGACAAGTGCAAAACTCTCTGGTGCAGAAAGAAGAAAAGAAATGTTAATGAATCAGTCTCACACACCTGAACTAAATTGATACGATAGTGGTGTCATTTGCATTTTGTTGTACTTTTGTTTACTATGTTATTGTTCTCTGACACAGGAGAGCATTGTGTTGTTAGGAAAATAAACTCAACTACCTACATACTTATTATTAACTACTCTAAATGGCTTTAATAATGACAGCACATACATTTATCCTAATCAATCATTCGTTTCCTTTACATACAAAACCATGTAATCTCCACTACATCAATCAGCAGATGTAAACACAAACATTAATACTGCACTAAAGATTTGTTTTTCTGTCCTTTCTAATAGCTGTCACAGTTTTGTTTTCCTGTATCAAATGAATCTCTCACCTCAAAGTCAGAATCATTAAAGCCATAAACAATGTTCCAGCCCATCTGTAGAAACTTCTTTCTTTCCAGTAGGATGCTGTGAAAGAAGCAGAGGGAGAAGAGGAGCTTCCTGTAGAATACGGGTTTATTGCAGCTGTTGAATTGAGCTTCTGTCACCAGCTGGTAAAGACGCTTCATGTTGGCTTTAACACCCTGAGAATGAGAGCGGGAAGTGTTAAGAGTTTAGAGTTTATAGTTTCAGTTACGTGTGGCGTGTATATAGTGACAAGTAAAACACTCACACACGAGAATGTATATAATGTATGACTGTAGTGACACAAAAATGTGTCTGTGAGCATGTACCTTCGGTGGTTCAGTGGTCATCTTGATGCCAGCCTGCAGGATGGTAATGGGAAAATCAGGGTGTGGTGAAGAGCTGAGCCAGAGCCTGAAGTCAGGGTGGGGCTTCTGCAGCTGTAGCTGCTTAATCAGCTTGTCCAGCTCAGGCATCCATGACAGAGAGAGGTGGCAGTTGGCCAGGAACACCCAATGACCTGAAAGAGAAAGTAAGTTGATATAACCTGTTAGGATTTAGTTCTACATGTAGATTCCTATTTGAGTAATCAGACACGGTGATCATTAAAAAACAAACAAACAAACTGCAACTGGTCTAGCACCGTTCTTAATGCCCTCCTCTATCATGCTCTTGGCAATGGGAGCCTGTCCCTGGCCCAGAGACAGAGCCTGGAAGTGGTTGCTCATCCCAGAAGCCTCAGCTAGCTGCAGCAGAGCGCCTGTAGGGTCCACCCCGGGAGACAGAACAAAGATCAGAGGAGTACAGCTGGTTGATTCCTCCACAACCTAAGGAGCAGACAAAGATGGCACATTCATCAAAAAAGGAGGAAGAGAGTGAGATGATTAAAAAAAAGGCAACTCACTTGACACCTAACAGTAACTCTGCAATGGGATTTTTGAAGATTTTGACACTTCAAGCGAAAATTCAAAAAGCAACTAGAAAAATTATATTAATAAGAATCCGAACCTTTAATAGTGATACTTAGAAAAAACATCAGGAATTAGTTTAAAAAGACCTGACACTCACTGATTTCATGTCGAGAACAGGTGGTTCCACAAAGCGAGAGCCGAGGTGTTTAATGATGAAGGAGGTAATGCAAAAAGAGACACGGTCGGGACGCAGAGAACGCACTATCAGCATTTTCTGGAACTCATTACAGTTACTCTCCCAATCACCTAAAGGGGGAAACATGTAAATCTGTAATTATACAATTTATTAGGAGTGATGCATAAAGACAAGAAGAGAAACAAATAGTCAAGTAATTAAAACGGTTGCACAGCAGTAAGAAAAAGCTGACTTTCTTGCACATCAGTTCACCCAGCCTCTCAGGAGAGCACACTCAGTGAGTTTGTTCACAGTGAGAAGACTTTCCTCCATAAGAACAAAAAAATGTACCCTCTATAGCACATTCAGACCTGGAAGTGGAGCATTCTCTGGCTCAGAGCTGGTGAACCAAACGATCCAGTCTCGAGAGGATTGTTCAAAGGAGGACATGATGCCACGGAAGCCGGGCAGCTTATCCAACTGTGTGATGTTGTCCCAGCTGGAGTCTGCCAACCAACTGGTAAATGGGTTATCCATCTGCCCCTTCTTATCAAGAACCTACAAGCATCAATCAGTCAATCATCAGTCAGTAGTCTAATTATCTCATCAATATAGGATATATAGCATATGCTAAACACACTCATACATCCTACAGTATCAGGTCTTTTTGAGGGATATTAGCAAATCTATTGGCGAGGAAAGTTTTTACCATCAACAATGTGTGTGTTCTGTTTTTCTTACAATTCCACCTCGAAGTAAGAAGTTGTACTGATCCATGTTGAGTTTTCCGGCCACCTCTAGAATTTTGGCGCACATCTGGAAGCTGAAGAGCAGCTTGTGAGCCTCAAACAGACCACGACACGTGTACCTGCCCAACACAAAACCACGCGTTAGGAAGACTCACCCAGACACAGCAGCTGTAGCAAATGATTAAGTGTAAGTTTCTGATTAATTATATCAAAATCTTACAACTGATGGAGATTCATAGTTTAATGCAGATCACATAATGAGTACCAAAATCACACAGGCGTACAGATCTATCTTTCCACAGCAAGTTCAGATACATATTACATGCCCAGCGTGCAGCATATCACTACATCACCTCTTTTATGGAACTGTTTATTTATGCATCGTATACATCATGTAACACATAGAAGCAGACGTGATTTCAAAACAATGCTTACTTGTACACTGCGTATGTGTGATAATCATTGAGGTTGGTGATCCTCTCCTCCAGCTTCTGGCTGCGCTTGCTCTTTTCTATGCTGAGGTTAAACAGGTTAATGTAGGCATCCAATGAGAACTGGTACATGGGGTCAATGCGGCCCATGTCACTTAGAATGAAGAAGAGAATAGAGGCTCGCTCAGCACATGGACGGTAGGCCTGTCAACACAAAAAATGTTAAAGACTTTTTATTATCATTTCCAAACAGCATGCAATAATAAAGAAATGCTACATTTACTGTAAGACCAAGGAAAGGAGGACAATCCCCTCTGCCACTGTCCTGAGACCTGACCTCTCTTGCAGAGTCGATCTTGAGCTCGGTCTGTTCACTGCTTTCCAGCTGTTTTGAAACTTCAGTGGCTGTCACTTTGGATGACTGCAGGGTGTTTACCAGCTGCACATCGTCCAGCAGCGAGCCAGTTGACTCATTCAGCAGTCTGGTAGAATAGACATAAACATACAACAATAAAAATAAAACAACCCCCCAGCCCAAATACAAAAACCTGCTCTCATTCATGGGTTGAAAAACATCTCATTCCTTGGAAAGAATTTGCTTTCGAGGTTTAAAATAAACAGCTGTAGCAGTGTAAAAAGGAGCTATCAGCAGAGCTACTCACTAAACACAGAGTTGCTGTTGTAGAACTGCATGGCTGAAAACATGAGTGATCACCATCACGAGCTGATATGTACAACTTGTGATCTTTAAGATATTAATATATATAACGTATATAGATGTTTAATGCTGGGTAGGGTCTTAATCAGTTGCTCTTCTTCAAAGTACTTATTGCCTTAAGTACTAATAAGAGAATAATGGAAGTCGACACTTTTTCTGTTCCTTATATAATCCCTGGTTCTTATGGAGGTACAGTAGGTATGACTACTTTAACAAAAATGTTATAATTACTATTACTGGTACAGCTGGTGGTAATAAAAGACTGGATCTAAACTGAACATTGTCCATTATGTGAGGAAAATATTGATGAAGAAGGACAAAGGTCAGTGTTTGAAACCTGAGAATCTCATCCTCCAGGTCCTGCAGGCTCTTCTTGCCAGAGGCAATGCTAATCACCAAAGAGTCCTTCTGCTCTTCCAGCTCTGGACGCTCTTTGTGCACCACAGTTCCCAGTAGTTGGGCTTCTAAACCCTGTGTGTATGCATGCAAAATACACAAAAATCCAAGTGACAGGAAAATTAAGACGGCATCTAATACTTGAAACTGCATGTAGACAAAAATTAGGAGTTATATGGAGTTATTAAGTAGCCAGAACATACAGAGGACACATATTGTTTCACAGACATGCATGCTCACCTGCTCCTTAACAGCAAAGTTTACTATAGTGGTCATTGCCGAAATCTCTGGGGTGTAGTGGGGGTTAGAAAGCTTGGTGGTGATATAGAAGCGGAACTCAGGACTGTACTCCACCTCCTTATCACCCAGCTTCAACAGCAACCTGCCGCCTGCAAACATGTAGACACATAAACATAATGAATTCATGCACCTCATATCCATCCATCTATCCAGTTTCCTCCACCTGTCCTAGAGGCACACTCACATTCATTTAGAATTATAAATGAACTTAACCCCATGCGGTCTTTAGACTATGGGTGGAAGTACCCTGGCAGACACAGGGAGAACATGCAACTCCACACAGAAAAGTCTCCGCCTGGATTTGAAACCACTCAACCAGGTAAAGATTTATTTCACCAGCTGCTATTTTAAAGTGTGACTTTGCCTATGTGTGTGTGTGCATGCATTTGCATCAGACCTATGCGTGTCAGGGACTTGTTGAGAACTGGGTTGAGAGAGGGGTCCAATTCCTCCTGGACATTCTGCAGCAAAACAGGATTCCCAAACTGGATGGCATTCTCCAGCACCCGCAGGTAGTCTGGCATTTGAAAATCGATTACTTTGAGACCCTGCGAGTTTGGCAGATAAGAGACAACAACAACAACAACACAGCCTGTCAAACACAAAAACATACCGACAGCCTCAGAAATAATCTCCAAAAATTCCTCATTCATAATAATTAAAAATGTATTTCTTTATAAACTCATCTGAGTGGAGATTTTTAAATGTCAGTGAAGTTCATCTTATTTGCTTTGTAAAAAGTACTGGCAGGCAGTCTTCATAGGTTCAGTAATTACTCGAGGGGATCATGAGTATGTTGGTGCAGTGAATTTGAGATGAGTTGTGATATACTCAGAAAAGTAAAAGGTCAGCTCAAATAAGGGAAATGCATTGCTACCAGGCACAGCAATAAAAAGGAAAGAAGAGAGAGGACAGTTAGAGTTAATGAAAACGTATCTACTAAACCTTTATGGGCAGTCAAACAAAGTTTAGTAATGCATTTTGAGTTATATTTGAGGATGTAATGTTCCCACCCAGCACTTGGTGGGATAGAAAGAACCCAGTTCTTACCCTTGATAGTTCCATCTTTTTAATCCACTTCAAAGCTTGGCCTTGAGGGTCCACCATCAGTGGCCATCTTGACAAAAAGAGCAGAGGAAGATATAAGAATTTGTATTTACACCTTCACACATGGTTTGTAAAATGTAAAACATATCTAAATCCAGAATTCCCCAAACCTAATAATAATAAACTTTATAATAAGATACTGAATGATGTACTGACCGGTTCCCACGGGTGACTATAATTCCGTTCTCAGTAGAAAAAGCATCAGTGGGCAGGCCCTGGATGTTCCAGTCTCTCACCACTGTGGGTTTGGACATAAACACTGCAAAACTGAATCCTGGTGTACATGGGATCCCTAAGCCCTTTACCTGAAGAGAGTGTAAGCAGTTACAGAAAGAAAGAGAGAAGAAATAAAAAACAAGGAAAATAAAAGAGTACAGTATACATGGGTTATTCAGTTGTTCAGTTAAACATTTTAAGAGGGCATTTTTTTCTTAGACGTTCACTAGAAGTTTACTGCACAGTAAAATTTACTGGGTGTTTTAACAGTGTGTTTTTGGCTCTCTGACCTCCTTCATCCAGATTTCAAGCAACTCCTCTCTATAGTTGGAAAGGAAGGGGCCCATGTATGAGAGAAAAGAAGCTGCCAGCAAACAGTCTCCCACCAGATACCCCATATTTTCTTCAAGGCCCTGAAAAACACACAGATTTGGATTACATAAACATGAATGTGGGTTTTTATGTTATGTATTGTTCTTTGCCATATTTTAAGTAGTATTTTAAGTTTAGACACAGGTGATACAGCTCACCTGGGAACACGATGAGGTGCTGCTTTTTTAAATTCAATGCACATAAAGTTACTCTAAAGTTACAGTACTTTTTCCATTGCTGTGTCTGTGTGTGTGTGTGTGGGGCGTACAACAACTCTCTCCTCCCAGCGGACCCTCTCTCCAGCAAGTCCAGTCACCAGTTTGCCAGCGCGGTCCAGTTTCACCTCCATCTCATCTGATTTCTTCCTCAAACTCTCCTTCATGGCCAGTTTTTCACTGTGTTGCTTTTTCAGCTGCTCCAATTTTTCTCCCAACTGCTCACAAACATGCAGATACAGAACGATTATAATAATGGAACGCCATTATGCTCTTTTGCAAACTGAGCTCTCATCAATCAAACGCTTATATCTGTCTGGTGGTTCCATGATGTATTGGTTCTTCATACCGCTCGTAGTTTGTTCTGAGCCTCGGCCAGTGCGGCCTGCTTCTCTGCTAGCTGGGCCATGGCAGCATTCAGCTGGGCACGCTTTGGTTCTACTACCCTGTAGACACGACCATACACCTGGAAAAACCGTATAAACATTCATGGATTTAGTGTTGCCCCAGACTCTCTTCATATGTAATGGAGCTACTTTTTTGTTACTGTTCTTATATTCTACTTTCTTGGGCATGTGCTTTCTTCTTTTGCTGTAGTGTGCTTAAACTGCACTGTGGCTGACAGTATCTTTTGTTTATCTAAAATCCATTATATATCGCCACGTTTAACTATAATCAACTACCACTTACTATATGCTAGCAGGTCTACGGTTACTATTGTTATTTGCAAACATGTTTACAAGTGCACGTGTGTGACTGTGTGTAGTGACCTCTTACCTCCATGGCTCTGACCCACATACAGAGTGACTTGGCAGCTAGCGATACTTTGCCGATTATCTCTGGCTGGAAGTCCACTTGTTTGCAGTACTGGCCAATCTTCCTCAAAACACGGTCTGATATATTATCTTTGTCAAAATTAACCAATGTTTTGATGAAGTTGGCCTCACCTGCCAGAGACGTATGACAGTCTGTTAACAATCAGTTGCTGTATTAAAGATGAAAAAGAATGAGTACATTTAACCACTAATATAACATCTACAATCACCCTTTTTCCTCAAAAAAGCTGACTGTAACTGTGGACTGTAATTCTCTGGTTGTGCTGTACTCATTTTCACTTCACTGTTTTGCCTGTTATTTCTGTTCTTTTGCCAAACTGTCTCTTCAATTAATTTCTGCACTGCTGCTGTCTCTCACCCAGCTGTCTCTTGGCCTCTGCCCAGGTTGGCTCTTTCTCCAGAAGGGTCATAACAGCATGCATCACTGTCTCCACCAGTGCAGGAGGACGGCCGTATGATTTGATCTCTGTCATGTCCTTCTTATTCAGAGACTCCAGAGCCTATGTGCAAAAACATCAATGTGTGGTTGTTAGAAGGCTCAGTCATGTGAAAATCCAATACAAATAAGACAAAAAACACATGCCGAGTGGTACTCATAGCAAATTACTCACCAAATACCAAAACGCCACAACCAGACAATATAATGAACCAAGTAAGCGCATACCTCTTATTCCATTAGAGCAGTCAGCAGGACAAACATACCTTCATGGCTTCTTCCAGGGCAGGCAGGGCCTCGTCCAGGTCTCTCTGTGCATTCTCAGCCATGGCTTTACACTGCAACTCTTCTGCCCCAATTTTCTCATTTTCATCACTCACCGTCTGAATGCAAACACACAAATGTGAACATGTTTTTATTCATTATTCTGTTTTTCAGTAACAATCTACCACACAACATTTCAAACATAAACCAGTTTTAATTCAAAAGGATCTTTAGGTGACTCGTGGAAATAACCCATGCAAATATTACTTCAATCTCTGCAGTGAGTTATGTTCATGTACTGTAGCACATACCTTCTGCTGGCTGTCGGCTTCTTTCTTTTGTTGCACAATGACGGACAAATATTCATCACACTGTTTCTGGAACTCGGCAACCTGCTTTTTGGCCTCCTCGAGCTCTATAGACATGGCCTCCACTTTCTCCCTCGTTTCACTGATTTTCAGAAGGCCGTTACGCAGCTTGCTCACCTGCTCTCCCAACTCACCGCGTTTCTCCGCCAGTAGTCTGGATCGGCACAAACACATTTGCAAACAGAAGCCCAGCAAGCTGATTTTAACAGAGATGCACATTTAGGGAAAGCAGAGCTATTTAACCACCAAGGAAGCGCAGTAGAGAAGAGTCAGGCAGACTGCAACTGTAAATACCCTCAAACTCATAACCTACAAGAGTGCAGCGTATCTTCATTGCTATCCAAGTGAGCCTAAACCACTAGTGAAGCATTTCAATGTGGCAGGAAAAGTGAAGACAAGCAAAGGAGGAATTCAAGGTTAAAAAGCTGCTTACTTCTTGTATCCTGACACCAGCTCCAGGTAGTTTGTTGGTGTCACATAATTTTGTCTCCTCAGCTCCAGTTTCATTCTTTGGGAGACTTGTGCTACTGACTGGTGTGTGGTCACAAAGATACTGGCAACATTTGTCTGGATCTAAAAAGTCACACAGAAATGTAGAAATGTTACCTTGAGACAAATCATGTAATATCCTCTCCCCTCTGTGCTTAAATGCTCAAATGTAAAAGTGCACGTGTCTCTCTTTGTGTGTGCATGCCTCACCCCTTCCATTGAGCCCAGTTCCATTCCATCCAAGTACCTCTCAGCAACCTCCAGGAGGGCATCTTTGGGCCATTCACAGAACCAGTCTATAGTGGTGCAGTTGACAAGAGCTGGGTACTGGAGGATGCGGTTCCTGTAGGCAAACAGCCACTTCTCAACATTGTGCAACTGCTACACTGCACTGCTAATCGCAACAAGGATTAAAAGGCCTATCACTCATAACAAGCTCTTCCCTTAATGCTTATCAGCGAAGAGCTGTTTTTATCAACAAAGAAAATGTGTGTCCATCTGTTTGCTTACTACATGTTTGTGTGTACAGACAGCTGGCTGTCTGTCTCAGCACGAGTCCTTGCTCTAGAATCACTCAAACAATTTGACCTTGTTTATCTTAGATGACTCACTGTTCTAACTGTAACTTTGAGGAGTGCTGTAGGGACTAGTCACTCTATAAAAGGCTGCCAGTGGATTCAAATGTATTTATTTACAAATCTCCATGACTAAAATGATATCATAGAGGGTTTACTGTGTTCATTATACCTGGAATCACAAAGTGGATTTCTCTGTTTGAATACTGTAGCACAGCAAAAAACACTTTCATCCCTTTCTTCCACCAGTCCCACATTTATTCGGTAGTTTAAAAAAATCTGGAGAAAAAAAAACCCAACAAGGGGGCAGGAACTTCTTGTCAGTCAGGATACATTACATAAATAGACTCTACCTGAATGGCTCTCCCACTGGACTCAAGCAGAGCACAATGTGCAGGTTGTTCCTGACTCGCTCGATCAGGTAGCTGAACAATGAGTCAGGAGTCTCAGCCACATTGTCTTTCCTGGCAGACTCTGAAAGAGCATTGGATACCTACAGGCAAAGAGATAGCATTACACACTGCATGAGGATATGAGCATTTTGAATCTATGCTTTGTGAAAACCGATTTCATTTAAACTACCCATATGTTACCTTTTGGCTTCATAGAATGAATAAATATGGTATGGAAATCAAATGATATGCCCTAGAGATAGAAAGACACACTGGCAAGATGAAAGCTATACACACCTCTACAAACTCATCTGGCTTATATAGGTTAGGCACCTCTCCTGAACTCAGGATGTTATTGATATCCTCGAGGAAGGATTCATCAACAATCTGGGTGTCATTGAACAGAAAGACTGTGGGCTTGTTGTCCACACCCGCCAAACGGTATAGCTTCTTGATGTCTAGAAACCACACACACACACACACACACACACTTAAAATCCCTCACTGTATGTTGGAAACTAGTAAACACATTCAACTTATGCAATGCTGACATCCCCGAATTTCCTAATATTATTAAATTGGCATGTTTGGTTTTAGCTTTTTTCATTTTAACTTGAAGGTTGTAGATACAATCACAGTTTCTCAAAAGTCTGTCAATGTAACGGTTGTGTGGCGGATCTCACCCTCTCTAAACTCCAGTTTGCGGTACTGCTTGGTGACTTCCACTTGGAATACCTGGTACTGACATATGAAGGCAGCTATCTTAGACAGGCTTCGCCGACCTGAGCCCCCGACACCTACCAATAGCATGTTGCCTCTGAGCTCTCTGATCACTCGAATGATCCGAGTAACTGCAGAGAGAGCACAAAGATATAACACATCAGCTTCACCCTGCCCGGAAATCCCAGGAGGAAACACAATATAAAAACTAAAGTTAGTGTAAATTAGATAATAATGCACTGCTACTGACTTAAATACCATGCCACAAAACAGCATGCTGACAGTATTGAGCGTGCTGATAGGTCCTTTGTCTCTCAGCTACATGTGGCTTTTAGTTTTGCTCTTTTTCTCTGTTTTTCAGAGCAGTTTCAAGATAGATCTGATTCTTAAAAGTGAGAAACTGATCCCAGCAAAGACAGATCAGAGCAGTTCAACAGTACAGTGACTTGTGGGTGGAACTGAAACTGTGGGTTGATGCATCAGGTGTATTGCCCTGTTTTAAACATGCATACAAATGTGAGTGGTTGTGTGTGTTGCATTTCAGATGTACTGTGTTCGATGGCATCTCTGAAGAGCACCAGGTTTGTAGGCACCACGCCAGGTGTCAGATTATAGTCCTCCTGCTGTGTTTCCATGAACTTCTTGAGACTCTTCAAGTCCTGCAGGTCCTCATAGACAGACGACTCACTCATGAAATCACCTACCCCACAGAACAAGAATAAACGCATGTAAACATTTTGACATTTTCTGGGCTGGAAATGGAATTAGAAATGAACTCCTAAACTCATCTGTGAGAGTATTTTAACAGACATTGGAGAAACACTGCTTTATGCACAGAATGCAAATAATTAAGTACCAAATATTGGTGGTTGCTTGTTCGGGCAGATGCTGTGAAAGGTGAGGTCAAAGAATGAACCCAGTTTTTCCTCTAGGAGAGAAATAAAGGTATCCATATCGCTGTGGTTTACGAGCCGATCTGAGAAAACCCTGGAATTGACAAATTACATCATCCAGATATTATTCTCTGTATACATGACACAAATACCCGTGAATTTTAATTTATAAAGCACTGTAGAAAGGCATTCAAATACTGTGATCACCTGAAACATTCATGGATCCACAGTCTAGTAATGTTGGTTTTAGTATCATGGAAGTCTGGATGAGCTCTTAGTAAACCCTGAAACACCTACAAGAGATAAACAGGGGGGGAAAAGATATATCACAGAGCATTTTAATTTCAAAGGTACTAAATAATTCAGAGTTTTCATTAAAATCTGAATGAACTCATGAAGACTGTTACCTAAAAGTGTTTAGCTAAGAAAATGTGTAACCAAGTGGATATGTGTTATTCTTACCAAGGTGAAGTTTAGTTAGGAAGTTTTTTATGGAAAATGCATTTTAAGTAGTCTTTGGTCGTACTATTTATGTGCTGTACAACAGAAGTTCATATTGATGTACACAACTGTACCTTGGAGATGTCCCTGAGGTTGAAGAGGTAATGTATCTTGGCTGGAGTGGGAAGAAAACAGGCAGTGACGCCATTATACAGTTCTAAGGTGGCCTGAGTGAGAACCTTTCCAATGGGCTTCAGCTCCTCCTTAAACTCCTGAAGCTTTTGGTTGATCATGGCACTGTAGATGCACTTGATCTGGGAGGCCTGCATGCAGAGAGGAAAGGCAACAACATTCCCAAAACACAACATGCAGGCATGTCAGTAGCATACCAGGATAATGCAGGTGTAGTGGTTACAACAGCAAGATAATTTCTTACATATTAGAGATTAAAATCTAATTTCATGCTGCCCAATTCACACATAAACCAGGAAAAGCAACTAAAATTTCAAGTGTTTAGATCGTGAATGCAGCATGGCTCCAGCAATTTTTAAAGCAAATTTAATTTAGCTCTTCTAAGGCAACAGAAAACAGGGTTGAGATTGGAGTCAGATAACTGATGCTAGTTGATAAATGAAAATACTAAAAAGAGACGGTGATTAGAAGGGAGCGAAGAAGAGATTGAACAATAAAACAAGGAAATTATAAACATGCCCCGAACTACAAAATAAGAGTAACAAACACATAAGGGAACAAAGAGGGAGGGGGGAGATAGTAGGAGGTAAATTAGCAGGGCAGCGCACAGGCGGGCTACAACACAACTGTAAACTCAAGGGTGTTAGAAATGTGAAAGAGAACACATTTTTACAGCATTTGTGATTGTGGCTATAATTACAATCAGGGTCATTCCTGTAGGGTGCCATGAAAAAAGCACTAACAAATAGCATTAAGAAAAAAAACCCAACAGGAGCAAAACCACAGTCAACACTGAAGAAATGCAAAAACGTACCTGTGTAAATAAAGAAGGCATTACACAGAGAAAATAAAACACAACTGCCTGCTAAAATATCACGCTGCTTATTTATTGGAAGAAAAAACAGGAAGACATAAAGACAGCAACACTTACATTAGGAAAAGTCATATTAATGAGGTTGAATCGACTCTGGAAACGCGGCGTGATGTGAGTCCTCCCACCACCAGGGGGCCCCATTGATGCTAGCAAGAACATGTCCTGAAATACAACAGAAAAAGTGTAGTGTCCTCTGCATATAAAACAGAAAACATTTCACATTGTCACACAGTTTAAACCAAGGCCCTTAGAAAGCAGAAAAACCATTTCTCCTATTGTAATATGCCTCACTCATGCCTTCATTAAAACTCAGTTTCTCACCTTGACAACCTTTAGGGTCTGTTTCTTGCGATCATACCAGAAGCCATAGTCAATCCAAAGGCGCAGCAGCTCTAGAGGTGGCTGGGAGCCAAAGAGGTCATGAGCCGGCATGTTGAGGTCATCAAGGAAACACAGCAGGTGTTTCCCACCTGCTGGCACATACACGCCTTTGGTTCTCTTTTCTATGCGACTCTCTATAATGTCCTGGATGTTGTTAGAGGTGGTCTGGACAGCAAACGAAAGATGAAACAGCGTGAATAATCGTAAAACTTTAAAATGTTTCTTCAGAGCATCTACCAGCTTATAACTGTAAACAAAACACAGGCACAAATGAGGCCTAATTAAAGCACAGAGACAAACATCAGCACACACGTCATACACAGCTGGACACAGACTATACAATGAACTGACCTGTGAAGACATGTTGATGGTGAGGGTCTTCCATTTGTTATCTAAGCCCTGCAGAATACTCTGGGCCACTGAAGTTTTACCGGTGCCCACTGGCCCAGTGAGCAGCACAGGGTAGTGTTTCAACACCAGAGACTTAACCAGTAAGTTATAGCGAACAGTGTCCACAGTTGGAACCATAATCTTATAGAATGGAGCTCTGAGGGAAAGGACAGGGAGATACATAAATATGTCATAGATCCAGATCTGGACCCAGATACAGCAGCTGATGTCAGGCCCATAATACCAGATGGTTACTTACGAAGCATTGTAGCGCCAGCCTTTTGGCAATTTATCTTCAAATGAAGCCCAACATTTGTTCTTTGTGTCCACGTAGTACTCATAAACTGTGTCCTGCAAGAATTCATATACGTTAACACTTGACACAGGCTTGCAAGTGTGCAACCATCGACTCAACATAATCATAGAATTAAAAGGTTTGAGTGATAATTGGGGAAAAACAGGTTACTGTGTTGGTCTACTTGTTAAAATTTTTGTAAAAAAATAGTTTATTTACAATTAAAAATAAGTACACTTGACACTGGTTAATTCCCTACCTTTATTGGGGAATGTAATGAGGTTAGAGTGTAGCAGTTATCTCATTTTATATGCCATTAGTGTGTAAACAAAAATGTTCTCTGGAAGACCTTGGCAGGGAATGTTCCCTCCATCTCCCGTAGGAAGTTGTCCATCCTCTTGCGTCCATCGTCGTCAACAGAGGCACACATGGACCAGATAAGGCTGAAGATGAACCACAGTTCCACCATCCTACCCAGGTTATCTGTGTCTGAAGGATTCACCTGAAGATAGAGCAAAAGGAAAATGTATTTAGTTAAAACTAGAGATCAACAATTCATCACTGTTGTGGTGCAATTACCCATGGATGGGATTACAATCTACATTTGCACTGCTCATCATACCCCACTGCTCGATGTAGCCAAGGAGTCATAGAGGCGGCAGAGAGAGGTGACGCCATTAAGTTCGGTGATGGGGATCAGCTCCTTGCAGTTGCTCTTCTTATAGTTGATCGTGCTCTCTATGTACTTCTCGAACAAGGGCTTCAAATGGTTCACTTCAGCCTGTGAAGTGACATAGAGTGACACATGGAAGTAAAGAGAACGGTGCCAGAAAAAACAGAACAACATTACTAATCGTGGTTTCCTCATACTTGTTAACTATACATACTCTTAACTGAAATGCATGTCCTAATGAGAGTTATTATGAGTGACTGTATTGTACTTTGATTCGCTTGTCCAGCCAGGACTGCACAAAAGGCTTCCATCCCAGACCAGTATGATCATTGTAGACCATTCCACAGCGGGACACCGTAGCTGGAGAAGCCACTGCTAGATTCTCCACCTCAAATAGAAGAGACACCTGCAACAAATGAATTGTAGTTTTTATACTTATTCACGAAAGCTGCACACATAATACCAATATGGCAGCAAACAGTAGTCCATAGTAACTGAATGAGATCTGCGATTCAGCAGGTGAAATAACTGCTGGCAACAGGAGGCAAGCATGACCTGAGATAAACTTTTCCCAACTTCCAGTCAACCGACTAAAGTGACTACCACTGAGAGTGACTATCGCTGTTTGACATATAACCCAGTAGTAAACACACCTAGGGTCGCCTAGGCAACCGAAGCTTGAAATGTTTGCAGCAGCCAGCTGTCAGCTTCAAAGCGATGTGGACAAGTGAATCTCTTCCAGCGTGTGCACAGCTTTATTGTCAGCATGTGTGATTCAGCTCCCTCCCTCAGTTAATCAAATAAAGCACAGACGATTCTGGGTGATGATAAGCTGAAATTTTCTTCCATTTCATATGTGAGCCGGATAACAAGGATTAAGCCACTTGAATGCTGCTTCTTTGTCTTATAAAACTAATCTTATCATGTGTTTAAGCTTTTGCTTTTCTGGATTTACTGAACAGAATCTAAAACAGCCTGGCTGCAGAACAAAACTATTTTAGCCACTGCATTTTTGCTGCTTTCCTTGCAGAAACTGATTCAGAACACCGGAGCACTAGAAGAGGACAGCGTGACCATAAATGATATTAGAAAAGGTCAAAAGTCAAATAGTGAAAAAATGCCCATGAGTGTTGTTTCACGATCTGTTCTCACCTGCTCAGGCATAGAGATTCTCTCTCCGTTGATGAGCGTGAGCACTTTGTTGTCATCCATAACTGAGTTCATACTCTCAATCCACAGTGTGTCAACTGGCCCATCAAACACAATCCACTTCTCATCTGGTTTCTCATCTTAAGTGTGGAAAGGAGATATTGTGACAGAGATGTGTGTGATAGCAACATTCACACCGCCAACAAGAAGACAGTAAGAAGTTGATGTACTGTTTAATAGTTCATGAAAAATAAAAGCACTGATTTTCAATCTTTAGATCTCTCCTTTGTAAACTGGCTTCACACTGACACTGATGGCAAGAAACTCTAAAATCAATACTATGTAATATACATTTTGAAACCAGTGTTGTGATCAAGATCGATCAATTATTTCTCTAACAGCTCCAAAAAAAAGGAATCATCCTTCGTCAGTGCTGGATCTCATTTTAAATTTTGACTATTGTGACAAGTGAAGCCAATAAATGTTTGTGAATTAGCTCACCCTACGTAAGGTTAAGCAGATAAAGCTGCACAGCATGCTGTAGCTTCTCAGTGGCAGTATGCACACACGGAACAAAGAACTTATTTTGTTTTCATCATGACTTTAAAAAACTGAGCATATAAAAAACTTCCCTGTGACATTTCACTCAATTTCAGTCAGTTTAGAAGGTAGAATAGGGTATGGTGAAGAATCATCCCCACTGTGTGTTTTTTGAGGTTCTCACCTGCACAAGCTGATCTCATGAGGGACGACAGCACTCCATCAGTCCACTCGTTGGTAGAGAGATCATTCTCGCCATACAGCTCTCCTAAACTGAGGGCTTTAGGATTCAGAGGATAGTCCTGTCAAATGAGACATGAATGGTAAAAATGGTGTCACCCTTTCTGTTTTAAAATTCTGAGTTTAAAAAATTATGAGTTGAGAGTAGCTTGTAAAGAAATGCAAGGCTTTATTTAGCTGAATTTGACCATACCAAGGTTCACCAGTTGCATAAATACATTTTTAAAAAACATTTTTACTATTGAATTTTCACTCTGTGTACAGACACCAACAGAAACAGGCTCATAAGTCAGATGATTTTGTGAAGAGTAGCCAATCTATAATCAGCCAGTGCTTGGATATATTGGATTTGACATGCTTATTGTCTGATATAGGACAGTATGAAAACTTTTTTTTATAGAACAGAAAAGAGAAGTCTGAGCTCATTTTAAAATTGCGTTCTTTCTTCAGCAGATCATAGTCCTGCTACATTGTTTGCAGCACATGTAGCAGAGTTTGCTACATGAGGATCTCATGTATCATTTATAGGCTGTAAAAAAACTAGATATGTGAATGTACGTAAATACAGATCAGTCATAAGATGAAATGCATGCTGATGTAAATGGGGCAACAGTGTTCTAATTTTGTTTATGTTTTTGCTCTTTACTCATTAATGTTTAAACCAGCAGCTATCAGCAGCTTTTATTGTGGAAAGTTAACTTAATGCAACATTTGAATTTGGGAAATATTGAACCATTTAGATATTAATATGACACTTTGTCAGCTCTCAAGCATAACACAAGCTTTAGTAAGAATTGGATTTCAGCTACATTATGATAAATATTCAAAAAGTGGCAGTGATGGTGGAGAGTGAGTCTACAGGATCTGAGGTGTAGTTGTTCTCTATTACAGAGGGAGTTCATACTGTGAGTTTTCCTCTCAGCGATGGGCTTGGAGGAGCAAAAGGTCACACACTTAGAGACTTATGTGACTTCCAATTACTTCACTGAGAAGAGGGAGGGTTCAAACTCTGGACAAAAAGTAGTCTGTCTGGGACAAAAACGTACAATGGACAAAAGATTTGACCTCATTTAATCAAACTGAAGCAAGCAGCCAGCTTCAGTCCCTTTAATTCATGTTTGCCTATTTAGATCTAATCACGGCGATGCTTACTGCCTGTTCTGTAACTGCATGAAAAAAGAAAAAAATAATCCTGTGGCAGTAGTTGAAGGTTCATAGTTGCAGCGTGCTCTCCTGGGAAACCCATGCTGAACAGAGCCATCTGTGCAATCCATCATGTTGATAAGTGCCACCAACCCCAATGCAGTACTTAATATTTATGTTTTTTTCCAGAACTGCTCATCCAAGAAACTTCACTCATTACTGTATTTCTTTAGGTTCATCAGTTTGCATGCATTTTACCATTAAGAATACAAACTTCAAAGTCCGGCAACAAAACATTCTTTCTGATTAAAAAAGCAGTATTACAATAAAAAAAAAAAGAAAAAAGAAATGCTTTCTTCTCTGTCCTAACTAACCTGGACCTGCTGAAAGCCTGGCTCTCCTTTTTGATGCAGAGCAGTCATGGCATTCTGTAGGGTCCTCCAGGTAACACTCTTAGCACTGCCTGTCTTGCCCACCAGCATGGAGGAGTGTCGAGAGTTTTTAGTCTCATAAAGTTGGATGACTTTGGTCACGGTGAAGGGTGTCACCTGCAAACCACTCCGATTAAGCTCCTCCTCCACGGCTTCCTTTAACTGCGAAAATAAAGAGACCAAAGATAGACAAGTAGTCAGTGTGATCACTGACTGTGACGCCCTAAGTGAGATTGCATATATTCAGAAAAAAATGTGATACAGTATGAAAGATCATAGGGTCACATTTTTTAAACTTATTTTTGACATCTTAATGCACAAGAACATTGACCAAGAGAGATATTATATTATTTGTTTGGCTTTGTCCGCACAGAGAAAGAAAAAGACATTCCTGCAATGTTTCCATTTTTTACCAGTTGTATATCAAATCCATGCTTATCTTGACTGCTGATTTAGATTAACGTACTTTGCCGTAGTCTATTACAGGTGTTTCTACGGCAGGGAACAAGTCTTGAATGATTCCACTGAACAATGGCAGGTCAGCAGAGGTCAGCTTAGCAATGTTCATATCCTTCATAGCCATCAGTAGGACCTAAGAATACAAATACAGGTACAGAGTTACTCATGATTTCCCATTGGTCAGCTTATTTCTAAGAGCTTGATTCACTAAATGGGAATGGAATAACAGGACAGCAACAAGAAGCAAGCAGCGCTTATATAGTGAAATATAAAAATAGGCATTAATTAAAACACACAGTAAAGCGATCGCTCTCCTTTCATAAGAAAGGATTTTGTCATAAATCTTCATTCATGAATGTTTGCATCCATACTTTACATTACTGCCATCTTGTGACCGCAGTTGGCTACCATCTCTGGAAACAGAATGAAGGCAGTTTGCAGAGCTACAGAAATCTGTACGTGGTTGACGTTCTCACGGGCGTGTTCATGACTCAGAGACAAGCAGTTTGCAGCTAGTTGCTTGCACATGCGGACTGTGACTCTCTAATGGGAAATTAGTGTGCAAGGCAAGCTGCTGCTGCTGGCTCTGCTTTCACTGCTCTGAGATCAGTTATGAGCTTCACTTTTTATACAAAAACGGCTAGCATTAGCAAGTAAGTGAGTACTCTGAATTGTGGTTGTAACAGACGAGTTTTCTCTTCGTAACCATCTCGTGTGCTGTAAGAAACTTTTAATAACTCATTTAGCACATTAGTAATGAAATTAGTAATTATGCACTCATATGAAAACAGAAAACAAGCCTGTTTCTGTGTTTTTGGACAAACTTGACCCATTTTTAAACTTAAAAAAAAAAGCAGTGTAAATAAATCAAATATTTGGGTTTTTTCTTTATCTCTTATTTTGTGAACAATATCAACTAGTTTCTGTAGTGTGTATGGCTGTAGATGTCTAAGAGTTCCTAAAAGATAAAAGTTCCAGTATTTATATTTTTATTCTTTTCAATTGCCTTCAAACCACTTGTGTGTGTGTGTGTGTGTGTGTGTGTGTGTGTGTGAGAGAGACAGGAAGAGATAAACATACTTCTTCATCAGGAACATTTGGGCAAGCGCGCCGCTTCTTTCCAGCAAAGCGAAGCAGAGAGGTGAGAGCACGAAGGCCAAAATCATAGTGGTCCTGTTTGGACAGCTGCTGCACCGCCAGAGAGTACAGAGTGAACACTTTCTTAGCAAGGACCTACAAGGACAACATGAGAGGGAAATTAAAATTAGCATAAAGACAGACAGAAAAAAGGAGGAAAAGGGAAGAAGGGTACATAGGATTAAAATTACAGTGTGACAGAAATGAGACAATCCACAAAATGCAGCACGTGTATTTAACCACACCAGCAGCTTCTTCTGTGGGACAAAACATTAATAGGCATGTAATCTTCATGCTGCAAGAAAACAAGGTTAATAAAATAAAATAAAATGGTAACGTCCATTTAAAATGTTCCAAAGCTGTAGCTGTGGAAACCCTTTTTGTCTGAGTGTGTACTGTACTGGATGTGAGTATTCACAGCTCATGCACAATTACCACTTTCATTTACTTAAGCTTCACTAATGCTTCATTTGCATACTTATTATTACTTGTTAAAGCATTATATGAAAATATTTTTAATAACAGGAACCAAGACCTGCCCAAGTTGGTGTCCTTTATGTATGTATGACTCTCCAGCTTACACATACATAGAACAACAACATGCACTTCTAAATTTAGCAGCACTGAGAAGCTGTGCTGTTTCAGTACGTGGGTTTTTGTTGCCCTTGTTGCTTGGTCAATATCCTTAATTGTCTAGACCTTTGGTTAGTTGCAGCTCCCAACAGGATTCAGCACTGAAAAAGAACCATTTACCCTAGAAAGTGTGAACATGCTCACAATGCTCACACAAGGTCAGTAAGAGGGCACTCCTTTTTCACCAGAGGGAGATCACATGTGATCAGCAAAGTCACAGCAAAGAAGGCTTCACCTTAGGTCGATCCAAACGAAAAAAGCACTAATACACTAACAGGCACCACTAAAATGTGAGGCATCATTTTGGAGCTATGTGGGTTTTTAACCCCTCCACCTCCTCCACATGCCAGGTCTTTGAATAACTGAGTGGCTTTGTAGAATGTGATGAACTTGATAAGGTAAGGGAATACTGGTAATAAAGATGTATCTTTATCTGTGTAAAAAAATCTCATCTGCTGATTGGTTCAGCTCTTCGTTTAAGCTGTGATAGTTTAACACGATAAAGAAATTATTGTTTGCATTCAGAACTGTGTAAAGGGTAAAACTAGTGCACAGATAGCATTTCTTAGGCTGACACCTGAGGTATGCAGATAAAACCTGCAGAGAAGTCAGCCTAAGAGGCTTAAGTGAGGTTTGTCAACAAAAAAGCAAGAAAAAAATCTAATCTGGTGTATCATCAGGACTCTTACAACATTTTAGTTTTGTGTATACAATTTACAGATTGCTCTGTCACTCATTGTTATGCACGGGATAATTGAAGAGTTTAAGATTATGGAGGAGCTGGCACGCAAGCACTCAATGAAGTACTTACACTCTAACCAACAGAGTAGTAGCATTTTGTATGAAGTTAATTGTCTTTTTTTAATGTTATATTTGGCCTTTTTCTGGCTTTATTAGATAAGAACAGTGAAGACTAACAGGAAAGCAGAGAGAGAGGGGAAGACCTGCGGCTAAGAGTTGGACTCAAACCCGGGCCGGCCGCTCTCAGCCGTACGGGATATATTTGCCTGTTCATCCCACTGAGATTTTTAGATTTTTCAAAAACATCCACATTTAGTTTGCATAAGTGTTTTTAAGGTGCATTTTACATTTCCATTGCCTAATTGTAACATCTCCTCTTATCAGTAGCACTTTATAAAGACATAAAATTAATAATTAGCAGAACTGAGTTCAGCTTATTAGCGCAGGTCTCCACAACCGTCCCAGTTTCTCATGTGGCCCCCTGGGAAAATTAAATTACCACCCCTGCTGGGGAGATAAATTTAAGGCATACTAGTAACAATAATTTAAAACTGCCATTTTTCACTGGAAAAAAAAAAACAGTTCCTATGACAATTTAGTAACATGGTGGTATGATGAGTGCAGGGTCTTCGGTTCAAATTCACCACACAGCTCTGGCCTTTCTGTGTGGAGTTTGCATGGGTTCTACGGCTTTCTCCCACAGTCTGAAAACATACATGATTAATTAACTGGTTATTTCATATTGGCCATAAGTGTGAATGGTTCTCTGTGTTAAGGTATACTGGCAACCTGTGTTGTGTGTGGGTGTACCCTGCCTTTTCATCCTATGATAGCTGTGATAGGTTCCAGCCCCCCTGCAACCTTGAAGTAGATACATGGATAGATGAAAACTACCTGCAATACTGTCTGTGACCTACTTCGTCCTTGCACCTCATAAATCTGTTTATCCCAACACTTATATACTGTAATGTAATCTCTTCATGCTCCAGGATAAACTCCAACTCTTTTAAGCAGTAACCAAGACTACAACATTACCATTCAAACACTTGCTTGCAGCATTATTCCTGCAGAATATATTACTGTTTTGTTGCACTAAAACCAAAGCAACATATTTGTGTTAGACCTGTAGAGCAACAAATCTAATGCTTTTAGCAAAGAGCACACTTCAGCCTTAAATGCTAATATCACTTAGCTTTACTTTGCTTGTAGCATTAATGCCTTCTGTTACCTTCCCAGAACAGTGCTGGGATACAGTTTTCATAGAGTGTGTTAATACCTTGCAGTCATTGAAGCCCTCACCAAAGAGCAGGATCTCAGCAATTAGAGTAGAGTCAGGCACCACCATTGATATAGGTCTGAACATGGACTTCAGGTTGTCAGGAAGCTCAGTACGACCAGCATAACCTCAGGAAAACAAAACAAAAAGAGAAAATAGATTAGATTAGGATAAAACAGATCTTCATGTACAGGTCCCCTCTTCTGGCAACTCTTGCTCTATAGGTTAATGTTCAACATATGGTGACAATTGCACAATTTTGTTGACCTACCGGGATTCATGGTGACAAAGATGCCGCATGACGAGACTAGACGGATGTGTTGTCCCTCAAAATAGAGCTTGGGCTGCAGAGCTGAGAGAGCAGACAGGATGGAAAGGATCTGCTGGGCCACCACCGACAGCACTTCAATGTTGATACGGTTGAACTCATCAAAGCATCCCCACGCTCCTGTCTATTTGAGGTGGACATAATGAAATACACACAAATGTGAAATCAGATTATGTAGGTTATGTTTTTTCCTTAGCTGACATGCAAAACCTTTGGCCTGCCTAAGGGTCAATACCACAAAAAGAAAACGCTATTCAGAATTTACTGAAGCCAAAAAGGTTTCAGCCAGATGTTTTTCATATTGACATCATTACAGTGACCAGTCATGTAACAGTCATGTACTACACACAGCTAGTAATTACTCAAGCCATGAAAAGCATTATGTACCAATTTTTACAATTATTGTGGTCACCCGATATCATCATCTCTACTACTCCCTACCTGTGCCAGGCCAGAGTACATGCGTCCCATGGACTTGTAGTCCAGTCCTTCAGAGCAGTTGACTACGATGACATACATGCCTAGAGCTTTTCCTAAGTCCTTTACTGTCTCTGTCTTTCCAGTACCAGCTGGGCCTTTAGGAGAGCCTCCACGGTGGAGATGAAGTGCTGTGGTCAGTGTCATGTAACACCTGAAGTAAAACACTGACATTTACTTTACAGACAAATAAAAATGTTGCAATACAAGTATTAAACAAATACTTAACTAGTTAATTGTGCAACATGGTATTAATATTTTTGTTACCCGCACAAGACGCAAAAAATCAAGAAAAAAACAAAAAAAAAAGTTTTTTGCTTTATCTGTATCTTCAAGTCACTCAGATGTCAAAGTTTCAAGATACCCATCCAATTCACCCAGTTAGGCCTATAGACTGTTTCTACAAAGATTGGTGAAAGAGCGGAGCACGGTGAATTCCAGCATTGGTACCATGATCGGATGCCACCAATCCAGTCGTGAAATTTCCTCACTGCCAAATATTCAACAGTCTGCTGTTAGTGGTATTATACGGTATTATGGTACCTGTCTCATTGTTCTGTTCCAATAGTAAAGTTCGGCAGAGGGGGGATTATGGTGTGTTTTTTTTTCTTCCAGGATTTGGATCCAGTCCCTTAGTTGCAGAGAAAGGAACTCTTAATGCTTCAGCACCAACATTTTGGACAAGTTGATGCTCAAAATTTGTGGGAGCAGTTTGGGGACGGCCCCTTCCTGTTCAACCATGACTGCACACCAGCGCATAATGCCAAGTCCATAAAGACATGGCTGAGTGAGTTTGGTGTGGAAGAACTTGACTGGCCTGCACAGAGTCCTGACCTCAACCTGACAGAAAACCTTTGGAATTAATTAGAGCAAAAGCTGTGAGGCAGGCCTACTCGTCCAACATCAGTGTTTGACCTCACAAATGCGCTTCTAGAAGAATCGTCAGAAGTTGTCAAAACAGCTGAAACTGTTACAGCTGTGACATCATATTAAACCCTGTGGATTAAGAATGGGATGTGTATATGTGAAGGTAAATGAGGGATCACTTTTGGCAGTATAGTATATCTATAAGGTTATCCAATATGCCATTATGACATAAACACATACATATTCTGACACATATTTGAAACAATACCAGTTAAGCTGGTGTAGCTATATATTTTGTACAGACAAAGATTTATTATAGGAAGAGCTACAAATACATAACTATTATAGAAGAATATTATGGGCCATTGGGCTACTGATAACTTTTGCTTCGTAGTCATCACCAGTCTTAGTAGTCAAACCACAGCCATCTTTAAACGTGAATTTAATTTTTGTCTTGATAACCTGTAAAATTTTGTGACTGTCTTGTATAATGTGTACTTAAGGACTTGTAAGGACATATGACCGAAATGCACCACATAGCTATGCTATGGTTTTGTCTACATTTACATGCAAAAATAGCACTCAGAGACCATCTTGACAGACAGAATGTCTTCTGTTTTATTTTTCACACACAGTCTAGTGACTATCCAAGAACTCCTTTATGTGCATCTCTCTGTCTGTCAGTCAATGAAAAGAACAGATGGAAAGACGTGTACCTGTAGTGGGAGAACACAACCTTGGCATATCATAAATCTGATCATTGAATGTAGAAAACAGAAAACTTTTACACAGTCACTGTACCTGATGCTCAACAAGGGTCAGGGAACTGTGTTGTGAGCACTACTTATCATTTCCAAAGCATCCAAGTTGAATTGCTATATATCTTCCACATTTTTACAAATATTAGCCAAATAAAAAAATGGAAAATGTAATGATAAACAAAAAACAAATATTTGAAGAAGTGAAAATTTAACTCCAGCCCACTTTTTGACAAACACTTTAGTGCCAGTGCGTGCTACAGTAGGTTTTTTTCTAGGACCAAAAAGATGCCCAAGGTGAAAATCATTATATCTGGATGTCGAGGCTAGTAACTAATAAATCTTAAAATTAGTAATTTTGCTTTTGCTATTGCTTTCACTAATCTTTTTATATGCAATTACACGTGAACCAAACTTGAAATAGACTACAGTAAAAGACTAACAGCAGCATCCTGCTCTATCATTGTTAGCTATTGAATTATACAAAATACTAATCCCAGTGAAAATCACTCCTAAAAAAAAAGGTGTCCAAAAAGTCCAAAAATAAAACCCAAAAATATATTTAACATCTTTATGAAAACTTGTGACAATGACAGGCTGAACAGGGCACTGCATTTGTTAAATGGTGCATTAACTGAGTAATATGATGTCACCTGTCAGTAAGCGGAGTAATGACGAGCCGTCCCGAGTTGCCCAGGTACTCATATCCATAGTTGAACTCTGTGTTGGTCTGTCGTATTATACAATTCATTGCATTCCCCTGGAGTAAAAACCAAACCAAACCAAAAAAAGTTCAAATATTTTTTTACTAAATTACTAAGCTTACATTAAACTAATGAAAGTGATTAGCTAGTACTTTCATTTGTCTATACAATATGAAAGCTGTATAGACCAACATAGCACAGCAGGCTAGCTCAGACTAAGTACTGTTTTTTAACTTATAACAAAGAAGATGCTAATTTAATCCCATCTTTACTAAATGTTACTTATACCACCTGCATAAATGTTCCTTTAACCACCATAATCCACTGATAAAAGCAATTTATCAACTCACCTGTTCTATCAGTGTCTTGCAGTCAGCTTACCTGGTCTTTTTCCCAGTAAAGCCGCAGCTGAGAGACCCACTCAAAGGCATTGACATCGTAGCAACCTGCCTTGGCCAGCTTATCAATAACATCCCGAGCATGAACCTCTACTGTCACCAGAGCTACGATCTTCAAACGCAGGACTTTGGGCAAGTTACCACGAATGATCTCTGAATAGCACTGAAGCATGGAGACCTGAGAAAGACAGTTGTACCAAAAATTTGACAAATTTACTTAAAGCGTGGTCAATTTTTATTGCCAACATGACAGCTATGCACTATAACTGCACACAATACCGACCTTGACTTGAATACCCAAATGTTTTTATGGATATAAAATAGTGTGACACCAACAACCAAAAAAAGAAGATATTTACACACTTTCAGAAAAGTTTAGTGAAGTGGCAAAAAGTCAGTCAAACCTGTTTCTTCTTCATGGACTTCAGGGGGGCTTTGTCAGCCCTCTCTTTGCAGATAATGAGAGCTCTTGTGACATCAGCAGTCCACTGGATCTGACTAGCTGTGATTATCATCTAAAACAGGAAGAAATAATCCTTGTTTTAATCTTACTTGAATATTAAAATTATACAGGTTACAAATGTAATGACTTCTTAACTTTATAAACTAAAAGGACAATGAAATAAATTTGATACAAATAATATATAAGTAGAGTAAAGTAGTGTATTGCTTAAACTATCCAAATACACAAGGTGAGTAAATCTCTTTTAAACTGGAAGGAAATAAGTTTTATTTAAGCCACTGGGATTTCTACATTATTAACAGGATGTGCAGGATCAGTAACTGCATCAGTGTCAGTGAATGAGAAAATCATATAAGAGAAAAAGAAAAAGCAGGACAGGAAAGCCAAAAACAGACATACCTGTCCTGGCCAAGCTCGGACCCATTTGTCTCTTGGTCCTGATGTCCTCTTCAAATCTACAAGGCAGTCCTTCAGCGCCTCCTTTAGTGAAAGGCGCATGCTATGCTCCAGCTTGCACAGCCACTCCTGCAAGCACACGTGCAAATTAACTGGTGCTCACATTCAGTATCATGATCTTCTCCACTGCATTTATCACCACAACACCCCTGTCATAATATAGTTCGGGTCATTGTTAGTGCTGTACCTCCACAGGTTTGTTCAGTTCCACTTTTTCATATAAAGAAACAAACTCGCCGTCAGCAGAGAACATCCCAGCAGCTAGTGTTTTAAGCTTTGTCTAGAAAACACACATTTTGAAGAAAATCCAGTTATTTCGGACAAAGCGGAGTGCTTCCAGTACATAGAATGTGGTTTTATATTATTTAAAGCACAATCAACACAAAGAGAACACTTAGAAAACTTCACCAGTTTCCTTAAGAACACTGCACAAGGGCTTTTAATTAACTCTCTTTAATTATCTCTGGTCAATCCAAAAAATGTAAATACATATGAAATTGCATCAAAAAGCAGATATGAAGAAACACAAGCCATGAAAATTTGTAACGATTACTGCTCCTTACATATTTACATGGCTGCGCTCAATTAACTCTTTTGTTAACAGTAAATGTGTAGCACTGATCACACAGTATGATTGTTCCTGCCTTTTCAGTAGACAAGCTCTTAATGTTGTCAAAACACTTCTTCAGGTGAGGCTGCATGGCTTGTGGATTCTGTGATTGTCCCAAGATGTCCAGCACGTCATCATTGGACAGGAAATAGAACCTCGGGAAGATCTGCCTTTTGGTCTCCAGGTATATGTCCAACGCTTTAAGGATTTCCTCCAGCTCAAAACCCATCTGTGACAGCTTCTCTGGCAAACCTGCAAGGCACAGAGGTTGATAATAGACTTAAGACACATTTCAGTTTTACAAATTAGATGGAAGTCTTTTTGGTGAATCCAAATCCTTGTTTTGGTAACCTCTTCTATACTGATATTCTAGATGTTACATATTATGTTAAATATTTTTTAATAACATCAAAAAAGTTTCAAACTTACATTTGAGCTCTGAACTCATGAAACATTCTTATAGAGTTGTTAAGTGATTTTTAGGGCCTGAAGACATTCAGAAAAAATACTGTGTGCTACAGTTTTAATAAGAGCACATTCTTTAAAGTAACATGTCATACCAGGCTGGTGTGTTCCCTGCAAGGCATTTTTATCCTTGTGGAGACAACCCATAATGGTTTTCCAACTAGAACTTATGTCTTCAAATTCTTTGCACTCATGAGGCAACTGCTCCCGGATGTCCTTTCCTTGGAAAATGTTCTGGGGGAATAAAAGAGCATTTAAATATATAGTTACAGACACTAAAGAACAAAGAAAGCTCCATTTTATCCTCAAAAAAGAAGAAAATGAAATGCTCAAAGAGAGCAGCAAGAAAACTGAAATGAGAAAACAAAACAAGACAGCGATGGACAAAGACTGAAAAGGAATGACAACATGCAACTAAAATGTTATCAATACAAGAAACTTCCATCCGTTGCATGCACAAAATAATTCATAAAAATAATACATGTATAAATCAAATAACTAGTATTCAAATACAATAAAATGATCAAATATATTTTTAAAAGTTAAGTACTCTGTCTGGGTTGCTTGTACCTCCAAATAAATCCAGTGCCGTTGCACATTAAGGATCATCTCAGTGACTTCCAGCACATGGGAAAGCTGACGCTCCCAGTGGTCCACCTCCTGTTCAAAGGCTTTGACAAAGCGAGATGCCTTCATTGTGGACAAAATAACTTGGTTGTCCTCCAGTGCCTGGAAAACCTCTTCTGTGCTCCTGGGAGACACAAGGAGGGTAAACATGACCCCTGACGACTGCTTAAAATTGGATTGTAAGACTAATGTTGCTTCACTCTGTTAGCTTGACGCAGTAACAATGTTTCAGTGAAACTGTTGCACAGCTGTGGTGCCCTGTTCTGCATTAGCCGTGCACAGAGTCTGCTGAATTACAGTGTCACTGTGTATCTTCCCCTCTGCCTGCTTTCATCATGTTCAGTGTGGATCAGCAGCACTGTCAAATCAGCGGCAATGGCTCAGGCCTGCTGATTAAACTGGATCTGAGGTCTGACTCAGTTTGTATGCAGCTGATGGCTTAAACATTCCCGCTGACACATCTGCTCATTCCAACTTCATAAACAAGGCACATTACTCTCAGATCCATTCGATATACGCTCTGTAGTATACAGAGACGTAACACAGGCGTGTAGAGTATGAAAACCTAACCGCATGACAGTGCTGAGCTGTACTGAACTGTGGGTGATGCAAGTACATAAATGTATGATGGATACTTAAGTTTGATGGAAAACTTCTTTTTCTTTTCTTCTCTAAACCGTGCCTTCAAGGCTCACTTTCTCACCTCAGTCGATAGTGGCCTTCATCTTTGTAAGGTGCTATGTCCAGGGTCATTTCCTGCCACGTCTTGGTGATACCCTTCAGACCCTTCAATGTCACACATAAAAAGTACTGTTAAGAGAAAAACCACACTGACCTAGCTAAATAATGAGGAAATATTTCCACTCTTTTCATATTGACCAAACTTGATTGATGAGACAGTCATATGACCTGATTAATGACAGAACACAATTCATCTTAGCTTTGTAGTGTATGAATTCACTGGGGATGGAGAACTTTTAAATTTGCATAATGACAAAATTTCTTTTCCAATCGCTCTTTTGTGACCTCTTCCAAGAGATTCTTTTTCCTATCACTGGGTCTGAGGTGGCGGGAATAAGAATTAGCACCTCCGAGTGCGAGCTGGTTTCAGCTGGGAAATGGTGGAGTGTCCAGCCCGGGTCAGGGACAAGGTGCTGCCCTGAGTGGAGGAGTATCTCAAGGTATTATGAATAAGTGATCAGAGAGTGGAGAGGGGAAAGTGCTGTTAAAGATTAGTGCTGTTTTTGCTGTAATGCGGATGCTGTAGTGGACTGTTGTAGTGAAGAGTGTGAAAGAGTGTGTTCGATCTATGTTCCTACCCTCACCCATGGCCACGAGCTCTGGGTAGTGACTTAAAGAATGAGGTTGGAAATACAAGCAGCAGAAATGAGCTTCCTCCAGAGGGTGGCTGAGGTCTCCCTTGTCACTAAAGTGAGTAGTTCTTCTATTTGGTAGGGACTCAGATTAGAGCTGCGACTCTGTTACTGCTACTATAACCGACTGAGGTGGTTTGGGCATCACATTCGCTAGAGCGATTATATCTCTAGGCTGACTTTGGAAGGCCTGGAGATATAATCTCCCACCCGAATGAGCCGAAGGAGGAGGCTGACGAGAGGGAGGTCTTGGCTTAGAGTGCTGGCTCCATAACCCAGAAAATGGATGGCTGGATGAATTGTGTGACCCACACATACATCTCTTTTGGCAGATACTTTTTGGACTTAAGTTTTTCTTTATTTTACTCTGAATTTTCTGGTGTTATATGTCTATTAAGGGAAAAGATTTTATCAGTAATACAAAAAGTACATTTCCTTCTTAAAACCCCTGGAAGGAAACACTTTCTGAAACCTAATGGAGAATTTAAATTTCAGATCCTGACAGGGTAATACTGACTAAACCACATCAAACAATTGTTCCCTTCAGGCTCGGTTTCACTCACAGTGCTACTAAAGTTCCCACTGAGCATCTGTCTATATTTGTAAAAAAACACCTGTTCTATGGAGAGTTCCTTGGTGGCGGCTCCAGAGATCTCGCAGATTTTGCCAGTATACATGTTGAAGCCGAGAGATATGATCTTTTCCAGGGTGAATTCGGCACTGGTTGGGTCAAAAGAATACTGCAGCTCCTCAGAGATCTGCTTCCAGTGCCTGAAAGAAGCATTTTAAGTTAAGTTATTCTTGTCCCACTTTTCTTTTGAAATACTGCAAGAACACACATATCTTTATTTAAAAAGCAATCATGAATTTTTAGTGTGTAAACAGTGTGGTAATAATGATGCAGTAATGTAACTTATGTCTGTTGTATCTAAAAAACAAAGCTAGGAAAATCTGTTTGTAAGAAGAGAAAGAAACAAAGTGTGAAAGAGAGGGAGTGTCAGCTAACACTTTGTGGCTGTTCTTGATTTGAGACACTAGGAACTTAGCTATAAGCAGTAAACTGTTCACAGTCTTAATTCTCTAATCTTTTAATGATGCTCACTTGTAGTTGTAAACCAACCCCATTACGCACACAGATGCTTCATGCATTTTATCCAACATATACTGAAATGACAACAGAGAGCTTGTTTTCAGTCAGTACCTGTCTCTCATGGCTGGGTTCCTCAGATCAGCAATGAGCGGGATGACCTGCCTGAACTGGTCAATCTTGTTCTTGGAGGAATCTACAATATCCCACTGTTTATCCTGCAATCAGACAGAGATCACATTCTCACGGCTGGGTAATGAAAATGTATTGTAAGTATTGTTAAGTAGTTCATTTTGTGATTTTGGCAACAAATTTTGTAAATTTAGAAGTCACTAGACTGTCTTCGATGAAGAATATATGGCAGAACTGACCTTCAGATCTCTCTGGAGTTTATGGAGTTTTTTAAACATGTCCTGTGCGGCAGTCTCCATGCTCTCTGTCTGCAGTGTACCAAACTGGCCAGCCTTCCAGATATTCCAGTTGGCGTTCCATTCCTCTGTGATATCCCAGACCTGCTGCAGTTGGTCCAAGTCCTACACACCACATAGCGCAATTTATTGTCATCAAATGTTACTGTGTTGCGCCAATGCTATGTTAAGATTCTGAGCCTAGTGCTGGTCCAAACCTTCTCCAGAGTCCGTATGCTTTTCGAGGGGGCTTGTTCTAGTTTGAAGAAGCTCAGCCCATCGTGGATGGTGCTTTCTTCCCGTTTCAGAGTCTCCAGTTGGCTACGATGCTCTGCTATTTGTTTTAAGGCCAAGTCAGTACCCAGTGCACTGTTAAATGGACCTGGGTATGCAAATGTAAAAACGTAGTGAGGTATGCACTCATGAAGGCACATAAACACAGACACTTATGTGTTTAAACCTTAATCATCTGTTTAGCACTGGGAAAAAAAATGAAGAAACAAACATTGTCCGAACACACTATGACATAAGCCTTGAAAAAATAAGAGCAAAGGTTAAGTCATACAGTTTCTACCAAAGTTGTCGTCAGTAGTAAGTCTTATGTAATATTTCTGTTTATATTATGTAACTGTGGAACCATTTCTTTAATCGCTTTATAGGATTTTATATTGGTCTATTAGTCTATTCACCAACCACTGAACATACAAAGACTTGGAGTGGAAGTAATGAAAATAGGACATGAAACAATAGTATCACCTTCTAAATAGGAAAAAAAGATAATATGGGATATAAAAGCAGCAGGAAAAGGCAGAGGAGGTGGAAAAGGTGAGGAGCATTACAAAGATGAAGTATTATGAGTAACAAAGCATAGTAATACAGGGTCAAGAAAAGATTAGAAACTGGGTATTGTTCCAAAAGAGGCTTAACTTAGATCGTTAATGAGAAAAAAAGAAACAGAGCAAGTGAAAGGTGCGCAATCAAAAAATCATGACAAACTTGAAAATAAAGTATCTGAATGTGTGAAAGAGCAAATGAGGGAGAGAGATACATAGAGGCTGTGACCTTTGGTGCTGAACTCCTCCACAGTGGCCTCAATCTGCTTCTTCAACTCCTCGTAAGAGATTACCAGGCTGTTCTTAAACTTTTCCTTTTGTTTCTGCAGCTTGATGTCACTGTCGATCAACACCTGCTGGAACCACACCCATTCCTCATTCAGCACATCACGCATTTCCTGCACCTGCAGAGAAACCGAACACGATCAGCAGAAGTGAATCATGATTAGAGGGAATGCATTTCTTCATGACATGTTCCAACACTGTGTATATGTGAGCAGACACTCAGAAATCTTCAAGGTGTACAAAATAAATTTGGCCTTGATTAGAAAAGATATGTTTTCGGTCGCAGCAGATGGCCGCCCCTCCCTGAGCCTGGTTCTGCCGGAGGTTTCTTCCTGTTAAAAGGGAGTTTTTCCTTCCCACTGTCGCCAAAGTGCTTGCTCATAGGGGGTCATATGATTGTTGGGTTTTTCTCTGTATTTATTATTGTGCTATCTACTGTACAATATAAAGCGCCTTGAGGCGACTTTTGTTGTGATTTGGCGTTATATAAATAAAATTGAATTGAATTGAATTGAATGTTTTGGTTGGTAAACTATATTTTGTTACTCTCTGAGGCCAAAGTTAACTGCACAGTTACTGTCAATATCAAAACAATATGAAGGACATTTTACTTGGCATGTCGCTCATAAGCAACACCAGCAGTACTCTAACTGAGAGAGATAACTGGATAGACTTTACAAAGATACAAACACAATGTGGTTGTATATAATACATACACAAAAACATATGCTTTTTCTGTTTGTTTAGGGATGAACAAGGCACCTACATCTTGTTCCACTGGGACTTCATATTTGTCGAGGATAGCAAACTGTTCATGGATGACAGGAATCTGAGCTTCGGTCTTGGCCAAATTGCTCTGGAGAGTCTCCAAGAGCTTTTGGCTCTCACTGAGCTCCGCCAGTGTCTGGGGAGATTTTTCCAGCCTAAGCACACATAGTACAAACAAACAAATACAATACAAAGTCAGATTCGCTTTTTATTATATTCATTCATTAACATTCATTTCGGCAATGTTAACTGGATCTTTCCTTCATCTTTGTGTTCTGAAGACTAAAGCAATCAAACTTAAATAAAGCCAACCTACTCCTCAACAGTGTACCCTAAAACATGCCCTAATATGCACGATATAGTCACACTTGCAGGATTTGTAAAAAGTCAAAAGTCAATTAAGTGCCCATTAAAACTGCAAGTGTTCAGAGGACAGAAGAGATGAAATGTCATGTCACCCAAATACAACAGACTATAAGACCCACTAAAAGTCTCGTAAGGCTACAGTTTGGTAGCCTATTAAGAATAAATTAATGACATATGTGATGTTTTGCATAACTGTAACCCCACCAGCAAGAAAGTTGTGAAAGTTGTGATATCATAAACCCACACTGTATACTCATTAATACATTAAAAACACATAAAACATATAAAATGTTTAAACTGAGATGGGATAAGGCAACAAAATGCTGGAAAATGCGTGGTACCAAAATGAAAGAGTTGAAGGAACATCTTGCAACTAATTAGATTCATTGGCAGCAGGTCACTGACATTACTGGGTATAAAAAGAGCATCTTAGAGAGACAGTTTCTCAGAAATGAACATGGGCAAAAAAAAAAATGCATCTATTGGTTATTTCAGCAAAGCAATGTTAAGCAGCAGACTGCATCTAATATAACTGCATGTCTTCACAGTAGAAGAGTTCAGACCTTTCACCAACTGAAAACATTTGATGCATCATGAAACGAAAAACACAAAGGGGACCGAGGACTGTTGAACAGCTACAATACTATTGGACAACATTCGTCTCCTAAAAGTCCAGCAGCTGGTGTACTTAGTTTACCGCTGTAAATGGATTGTTATTCACAGAGGATGGGATGCAACACAGTCTGTGTCCCAGATGTGTTACTGCCATTAAATTATAAACGAGCGAATATTTTTCTTTCATTTTTTCAGTTTAAACATTAACTTGTTTTCTGTGTTCTAATGTGAATAAAATCATTGTATTTTGCTCTATTTATATTTTACCCAGCATCCAAACTCCATCTAAAATAACTGCTTGTTATGTGATTGTAATTGCATGTTACTTCCCAACCTCTGTGCTTCGATAAATTATTTTCAATTCTTTCACAAGGTCTCTGCTTAATTAAATACACTTAGCGCTGCCGACTGCTCTGAAGTTAAGTTTGGAAAAGATTGTATCAAATGCCGGTTAAGTGTAGTATACAATTACATTTTTCTGCTAAAAGCGCACAAGATTGCAAGTGTGTGTGGGCAAAGCAGTCTGCACTGCGTGGGCTGACCTGACCAGGCAAACAAGCACTGACATTCAGTTCGTAATTCATGATCAAAGCATGTACTGGATAGCGCACAGCTCACACGAACTGAACTCCTCTTTGATAACACTTATATAACTGATGTCTTTTTCTCAGCAGAATGATATTTTTGGTAAACTTTTATAAGACTTTTTCACTTCAAACAACATTAAATATTGACATTAAAACATACAGAATTTGTAGGAAATGAGTCCTCAAACATTAACTCTTGATTAATTATATTCACAAGAAAGCATCTACTAGGTCCCAGAGTCAGCGATGCCCTAACACACATAAAAAACCCTGTACGATAAGGTTATTTCACTGATTTCTCACCTGCTGGCACTGTCATGCAGGGAGGCATGAAGTTCTTTTAGGCGCATGCTGGCCATGTCACTGAGAAGCTGAGTGAACTTGGTTTGCCACTCATTGCAGTGCTGCACCAAGGAAGACTTGAGCGGTGAACAGTCCAGCATGACAAACTGGATGTTAAGCACCGTCTCTTCTTGTTGAACACTGCTGGCCTTCTCTGAGTACCTGGAAGTCAAGACATGACAAAATATTGCAGAAAAAAAACTTTGTGTACGACTCGAGAGAATGCTGTTAAATATTTAGATTATATTTCACAGTACCTTTGTATATCTGCATCAAAAGAAGACAGCGGTAGGTTAAGTCTCTGGTAGCGTTGTATAATGGAATCCTTATTCATCTCCCAGATGTCCCTGTATTTGTCCCAGTTTTTTAAATGAGATTGCAATTGGCTGGCATTGGCTGTCATCCCTGAGGCAATTGCAGCCTGAATCTTTTTTATCCCCTCATCTTGCCCTGGTGGATCAAACAGCATCAGAGTTACACCCGATAAAGAATAGAATTACAGACATGGTGACATATATGTTTATACTGTATTTTTATGTTTAAAAAAAATGTTCTGACCTATAATGATGTGTATGGGATCCTTCTGGGACTCTTGGTTGGAGAGAAGTTCTTGGAGTCGTTTAAATTCTGAGATGAGACTGATGAGCTGAGGCATAATATTCACAACCTGAGCAAGCTTTCTGAGAGTTGGGGAAAACTCTACCTGTTAAAAGAGACCCACATACTCTTGTTTTAAACTGTTAACATATATGGACATGTCCCTTCACAGTGTAAACAAATCAATATCAATGACCGAACCGGATTAAAACAGGTATCTGGTACCTTTGGTGCCATTTGTGGAGCTGCTCTGTGGAGGGTAACGAGGACTTTAAACAGGGGACTGTGTGTAGTCTTGCTGTCACCGTTGATCGCTTTGGATAGCTTCTTCAAGGAGTTTGTGATGTTACTGTTGAAAGCTTCCTCTATCATATGATCCACCCTCTCTATGTAGTTCACCCAGTGCTCCTGGACCTTAAAAACCATTTTACAATTTTAACATACAAAATACAGCAATAGAAACTAATATTAATTTAGAGACACTAAGGGCGTATGAATAAGGTTTGGAATAAGTGTCTTTTTGTTTATACTTCAGTTGTACTATTTTAGACTTGTTTATGATTTTTTTTTTCTGACAAAAATGACCAGAGTAAGGACAAAATGCAGTTTTTAAAGGACAATGTCATGTATTAGGGGAAAAAAGCTTTCCAGACCTATTTAACAAAGTGATTGCCACATGCAGGAAGGTGGTGAAACTTCCCAGGAGTGGCCAGTGACCAAAATCATCCCAAGGGGACATCACACACTCGTACAAGAGATCACAAAAGAACTCAGACCGACATCTAAAGAACTGCAGGCCTCACCTGGTCTTAGTTAAGAGTCAGTGTTCATGATTCAATAATAAGAAAGTAACTGGGCAAAAATGGCATCCATGGGACAGTTCCAAGGCAAGAACTGATCCAGAGCTTTCTCATTCCTAGCGCATAACATACACACACGAAAGACACGTCCTTATGAGACGCTCTGGGTTCCATCGAACAGAGGCTCCAGCCCTCCGTTCCAGCCCTAACCGTAACCATAACCCTATCACATAGTGTTTTTCAAAGTGTTTCACCAAAATGCCAGAGCACTTTGGTATAAATGAGTCAACATTTCTATTTGAAAGCCCCAAATAGTTTAATGGCAGATGAACAGAGGACATACCTCAGGTCCATGATCTGCCAAGATGTCATAGATCCGGGTCATGATACTGACAATATCCTGGTGTGCTGAGCGAAGTATTTGGAGAATGTTCTGCTGGTGATTCTTCTGGTCATCCTCAAACTCCAGATTCCTAAATGAAAATAATAAAATAAAATAAATAATACTTTACATTGAATTTATTTTATGTATTTATTAGACAGACTTATAATGTAATGAAAATGAGTTGTTAAATCAGTTCTTACCTGTACACAGTTTTTCCATCCAGTTTAACCAGAAGTGCTTCACTAATCCGATGACAGTGTTTGAAGATGGACTGACTGGACACTTTGTAATTATCAATTATCACATGGAGCTGAAAATAAGAGGAAAGTAGAGGGAAGAAGACAAGTGAAGCTGCTAAGTAAGACTCATCCACAGAGGTTTATTACAGGTTTTAAATATGCTACGGTTAAGGAAAATGTGATTGTTGCTAGTCTAGTTACTGTTGTCACCAGTCTGAGGCTCAAAATAATAAAAAAAAAAAAATAAAAAAAAAAAGTGGTGAACTGCAATCTTACAACCTTGTCAACATGCAGGAGACAGTCACGGATGAAGATGTTAGAAGCTCCTTTAGACAACCACAGGAGTTTGGTCAGACCCGGCTGGACCTTCTTATCAATGAAACGTATTCTCTCCCGAAAAAGACCCAGCTCGTCAGGAGAGAGCATTTCTGTGATCCTGCCACACAGACGTGACCCACAGATCAGAAGGGCATTAGGTAAATATGTTTTGTTTACTGACTGAATAATATCTGAACAGGCAAGATTATCAAATATAGTATGTACATCTTTCTCTGTGCTTGTAGGTGTGTAAATCCATTAAAGTCTTACAGGTGTTGATCAGTATTTGTGTCACGCTTTTCATTTTGTTACAATGCTCCAAAAAAGGCTTCGGATATATAAAAGCCTTTTTTCTAAAAAAAAGCTTAAAATATATTTTGATCAACAAAAATCCTTTTCAGTTTAACTGTGGGATGTATGTAAGCTGAGGTCAGACAACACTTTTTGAAGAGATAAAAACTAAACAAACACACAAAAAAAGCACCCAACGTATTGTTGCCTTCATTGTGGCTAACACAATTATTATCTTTGATCGCATGCACAGATGACAGAGCTCTGGGGAAAATGTAATGCTGACAGATGCCTATTTACTGTGGAAACTTTAAAGAGCAATTCATAGCGAATAGAGGAGAACTCTCTGTGTGCTGCTTTGTGCTTCATGTGCTTTGCTACATTTAAACTTATCTGGCTATCTTTTAGCCATTTACATCTGTTTGCTTCTCTCCTACTCCTCCTACACTGATTTAATACAAACCAGGTAAAAATTGATCTGTGTGCTTTTGTATAAAAGTGGAAGAACACGGGACCTTTAATTTAAGTGATTTTAATTAGCTCACTGATTAATAAGCTTTTCTTATAGTGCTCACAATTACAAGGATGTTAATTCACAAAACGTGTTCACAACACAAAAACAGGTCAAGCTCTCCAGATGATTGGTGATGCTGTGTAATGCTGCAAGCAAGGGTTCCAAGTCAGACCTGTTATACTCGCGGACCAGTAGCAGCACTTGCTGCCTCAGGCCTCTGAGGTCCTCTCTGTCCTGGTAAATGTCAGATACACTCTGGGGGATCTCAAACTTTAGTCGATCCCAGCACTGGATCTCAGAGAATAGATTCAACAGGTTGCTAGACAAAAAAGATACAAAATAACGATATCGAGTAAGTACCTTAGATTGTAAAGTTGTACGTAAATGTATGGAGACCCCTGGGAAATTATACACTTTAATGACTGTTTTAAGCTAAAACATTAAATACACTGCCTCCAGTAAACAGCTGTCTTGTTGGAAACATTTAAAGTATAACTTCTGCAATACAAGGTTGAGCAAAAGCATCCCTGAAATTCCACCAAGGCCTACTTTTAGCTGGCTACCAAAGCTGTTGTAAATACTTATTTAGGGGGGTGCCCAATAGTTTGCACATGATATAACATTTTTTTTTGTAACTCATAGAGTTTAATTTCACAGTCATCAATCTGTTTGCACACATTTATATAAAAAATATACATGTACACATTTGTGTCTTTGTATTTGTGCCCAAATGTTTGGTCTTTGCATGAATCTATTGTGTAAGAGCACATTGGAAGTGTATTTACCATCAGTTATATTGTATCTAGGTTTATTACACAGAGTTTAGCATGTAAGCTTTGTACCTCTTGCGTTTAAGTCATGTGTGCTCGTGTTGTTTGACCCACTTGTCAAAATTGATGTCCAGCTTCTTGTCCTTGCAGCGCACCATGAGTGGCTGCTCCAGGCGTTTGAGATACTGCACATCCAACTTCTGAGTCCATTCACTGAAGTTCTTCCTCACAATCTCATCCAAAATTTGCATAGTTTGACCACAGGTGGTAAGTAACTCCTTGCAGGTCTGAGAATCCAGTATTATGTGGGCCTTCTGAAGCACCTGGAGGCAAAGGAGAGCAAACAGAGCAGAGGAGATGGAAGTAAGGTGGTTAGTAATTGCACAAAGCAACAACTGTGTACTAAAAATCAAAGGTCTTTCTTATTGTCTAAACGCCTCACCTCCATGAATCTCTCTAACTGATGTCTTTGGGCCGTCACCCAGTAGACCTGGCCTGCTTTCCAGGGCATATGATCAGGGTAAGACAATGAGGTCTGGTTCAGCTCTTTGTTTCCCATTTTAAGCTCTTTGTAAAAGATATTGCGGGTTTCCTCCAGCTTTTCTTCTACAGTGCGCTTAATGGACTGCGATGGAGGAATTCAAAGATACATGATGGTAACAGAAAAAAATAGGGCAAAGAGAAAAGTTTAGCTGTAATGAAAACAGAAAAATAGCATTTGATCGATCATTGCACTGAATGAAACCTGTAATCGGAACAAATCTAAAGGTCTCTAGTACAACAAAGGCAAACAATTCACCCATGTGTGCAACTGCTTTTTACTCTAACAAACACACAAACTTGAGCACAGCAATTTATGCACCCTCTTATCATGGCAAATCATGTAATACGCTGTTCCATCGTGTCTATGGACACGTGTAGAAGTTGCAGTCCCAACAGGGTTTTGCGATGATACTGGGTTGATTTATTATAATTAGCAACACAGGACCAGATATTAACCTGTAACATTTAATTAAAAACAAATGAAAATGTGTTACATTGTTTAACACAAATTTAGCACAAATTTAGCCAATGGTAAAACTTGTGTAACTGTTTCTGTGAATCTCTTTGTGAAAGAGTACCTCACGAGCGAACAAAGGCGTAAAGACGTCCAGCAGTCGAATTCCTTCCTCAACTGTGTTCCCCGTCGTAAACACTGAACCAATCAGGCCCTGAATCTTCATCTCCAGATCTTTTACAAACGCACAAAACCTGTACACATGCATACACACACCAAAACATGTCTACATGCCAAAATACTTAATGAATTTAGCAAAGGCATGCTAACAGAAGTGTAGACACGCATACTAACACTGATATCCGCAGAGACGCATTCATGTAGAAGAGAAGTTAAAATCGTGTAGGGATGTATTAACATAATAAGCACGCGCAGAGGTAAGATCAGAAAAACAGCTTTTATATTTGTTCACCAATATAAGCACCTTCTGCCAAACCACTCATTTGGGTTGCATAGGTTCTGGTGCTCCCTTTATTTAACTGCCCGTGGCTCCCCACAAACAACAATTATCTTTTATAAGCATGAAAAAAACCCTTTCAAACTATTATATTCCATATTCATTTGATTATTTTAAAACAAACAAAGCTTAACCTGTTGAATTCATTGCACCATGTGGTATCCTTGACATCAAGTATGCCCTTGTCAACAGAGCGTAGTTTTTCCAGGCTACGATGGAAGTCGCTTTCATTCTTCAGGAGGGTGCCAGTAAACCCTGGTCCCTTGCAACCACCTAAGCATGGCAGAGCCCTCTGCTGACCATCCTCCCAACGGGCAAACTGATGCTGGCAGTCACATATCTGAGAGCAGACAAGAGAAGCTAATAACCTCATATCAAACAACATATTTATCTATCCCATACATAAAGGGATTTTCTGAAATTATATTGGAAGTGATCACCTGCTGACTCATAAGACTATCTATAATGTTGTCAACAATAAAGGCCACCTTACTCACACAAATGAGCAAACTCACTATACTTTGTATACTGTTTAAGAAATTGTATTTAAATAGAAACATAATTTCTTTTCAGTTTTTGTTCTGGGTGTTTTGTGATTAGATACAGGAGCCCAAGCTGCATTTATAGAAGAGTTCTGTCTACAAAAGAGCTACTGAAAGTGTAGGACAGCACAAGGTGGGTGCCATTTTTTTCTTTCTTTTTTTGAAATATGTCTTTTTAGTATTGTTCCTTTGCTCATGATGGTTAATGTGATAATTATGATTCAGTATGCAGTGTTACTTGTTCTGTGCTACCGAGAGAAAATTTTTACCTCAATTAGGTCTCTGAGCCTCTGAACATAAGACTCAATCACCACGATAAACGTTGTTTTGTCCAGGACCCAGCCTTTTCGGGAATACCTGATGTGAATGGAGAGGATAAAGATAAAGGAAAAGGCTAGAACAATGGAGCAGAAAAAAGGCAGGAAATGGGCTTGGATGGCTGGAGGTTGGTGGGCAACACTAAATGAAGTGGTTTTTCATTTTATAATATATCTTTAGAGGTTATGAATAGGACGAGTGAAGTTTATCAATTGTGAAATCTTTAAAAAGAAAAAGGACACTGTATATATACCAGCGGTCCACAACCTTTTTTGCGCCACAGCCTTTAAGGTGGTGTGGATAAATACAACAAAATAAAACCAGTACCGGTACCAAAAAAGAAGAAGATTTATTCATAACACACGGGAAAATAACAACTCTGAAAACCATAAATTTCACACCCGAGCCTCAACTCTCGTGGCCCGGTACCAAGTGACTCATGGACCGGTACAGTCTGTGGCCCGGGGGTTGGGGACCGCTGGTATATACCATTATACAGCTGTGTATATGAAGGGCATCTCTGACCTCTCTTTGAGTTTCAATCCCGCTAAAGTCTTCAGACTGTCTGAAATTTGTTTGCTTACTATGAACCCAATTTAGAAAAAGTCTGGACACTGTGTAAAATGTAAATAAAACAGTATGCAAGGACTTGTACATCTCAAAAATCTACATTTTATTCATAATAGAACAGAATATCAAAATGTTTAAACTAAGAATGTGTTTCATTTAAAGAAAAACATTCATTTTGAATTTGATAGCAACACGTGTCTAAAAAGTTGGGACGGGGTCATGTTTGACACTGTTTAGCTCCTTTTTAACAACAGTCCGTAAACATCTGTGAACTGAGGAGAACATTCATGTCTGATAGAGGATTCTAGCTGCTCTACGTCTTCTTTGTTCTTCTTTGTCATATTTTTCTTTCATGATGCACCAAACGTTTTCGGTTGGTGAAAGGTCTGAACTTCTACTGCGAAGCCACGATGTTGTAACAGATGCAGGATGTGGTTTGTCTTACTGAAATATGCGAGGCCTTCCCTGAAAAAGACATCATCTGGATGGGAGCACGCATATTGCTCTAAAACCTGTGTATTCCTTTCAGCACTGATGGTGCCTTTCCAGATGTGCAAGCTACCAATTCCATAGGCACCAAGCACCATCAAGCTTTTGAACTGAGCTCTGATAACCAGATGATCCCTCTCTCCTCTTTAGTCCAGGGGATGTGGTGCCTTTCCAAAAAGAATTTTAAATTTGGATTCGTCTGACCACAGAACAGTTTTCCACTTTGCCTCAGTCCATCTTAAATGAGCTTTGGCCCAGAGAAGATGGCATTTCTGCATCATGTTCACATGTGGCTTCTTCTTTGCACGGTAGAGCTTTAATCTGCATTTGTGGATGACACGGTTACTGTGTCAGACACTGATTTCTGGAAGTGTTCCTGAGCCCATGTAGTGATGTTCATGGCAGGAACATGCATGTTGTTGTTTTTTGTTTGTTTGTTTTCTTTACTGCAGATCCCTGAGTGCCCAAAGACACAGGCTTAATATTGATTTTCAGCGTTGTCCTTTGTGCACAGAGATTTTTCCAGATTCTCTGAATCTTTTGATTATATTATGTAGTTGGCAAGATATTCAAAGTCTTTGCAGTTTGACTTGGAGGAACATTATTCTGAAACTGTTTCAGATTTAATAGTTTTTTTGCTCTTTGGTGAACCTCTGACCACTGAACTGCCTCTCTAAGATACTCATTACTGACTGACTGTTATCAGTTAACCTAATTAGCTACAAAATGTTCCTCCAGCTTTTTGGAATTCGGCTTTTATTTCAAGGTTGAGAACAAAATACAAAAAGATCTGAGGTGATGATCACTGTAACCAACATCACTGAACTTATTTAACATAGTCTCACCTAAATATGAATTTAGCTTCAAGTTCAGACTATCTATATACAACATATTTAGGAATTTAAAACAATCAAGAAAACTCTGCTTTGCATTTCTATGCATGTAAAATTTCTCCTACTTGTGATGAATTTTTGAGGCACGCAGGTAAACTTCCTTCCAGGTCAGGCAACACTGCATGCAGTCACTGAGGATTTGTTTGCTAGATAACACGTAGCCTTCAAAAATCCTGTCCAGACAGATGCTTTGAGAGCACAGACGGATGATCTCATTAGTCATCTGCAACACAGGAACATACTTTTTAAATATTTGGCAGCTAAGCTTTTTCTTGCTCTTATTAACTTATTATAAGGAAAACAAAGAAAGCATCGCCCGTCTGATACTTGTTAAATTACCCCAGTCACAAGTCATTACCCTGCAGCCTTCAGGATTTACAAATTATATGAATTATATTAACCAGACAAAGTGAAGCTGAGCAAAAAAAAAAAGTAATGCAAGCATGCTAACTCAAAACATAATAATTTTATAATTATTATAATTTATCCCTCTGCTTGTGGAGCTGTCATTTTAAATGTAAAAATAAGTCGTGCAGTGAAAATGATCAGATATTTTATTTGGTCCATTGACTTGCTAGATATCAGAACTCTGATGTCTAAATATTCAAAACGGGTGTTCATGGTCTCTGATGATGATGATGGTGATGATGAGCACCAGTATGCAAGAAAAAGAAGGCACAAAAGCAGAAAATAATACAGCTTAAAAAGGTGCTCCAAGAAAAATAATTTATCACAAAATGAAAATATGTGATAAATAATTAACAGAACAATGTATAATACAGTCAGCTGCCTTTCAAGTGATTCTCTTGGCCCACGGATGGACTTCAGCTCCAACACAGTCATTTTCAAGTGTGTCCAACTGTGTGCCGGACTCACTGAAGGAGCTGGATTATGTTGAGGATTGCCAGAACAGCAATCTACAGTAGCAAGCATGTTAACCAAAACAGAAACCTAAAAGAGGATGGATGTTTGCTTGGTGGTTATCAGTGAACTGAACCTTCATAATAGAAGAAAGGTGGACTGGTCGCCAGAAAAACTGTTGACAGATGAAAACTAAAAAACAAATCCTGAATTATGTTTGTGCTGGCACTGACATGCCTGATCAAATACTGCTAGATGTCTGTTTTGGGTCTAACCCTTCCTTTGGAGGTCATGAAAAAAACGTCAGTTTTAAAGTTTTAGGTTTATTTAACAAAAACCTGATATAGTTTATATAGCTTATATTGTAGCTATGATGAAAAACAACCAGTATGAACATTCCACATTTGATATATATCGTATGACAAGTTAGATACAATCCACCAAATCTACAATGAAAGTACCAGAGCTTTTATATAAACACTGTTTTTCATTTTGATATTTAGGATATTACACAGTACAAGCCAGGGATAATAGATGAAAATTAGCCTATAGTGTTAAGTACTGACAGTTGTTGATTAATGAGCACTGCCCTGTCAAAATAAAATCCATAAAATGGACTGTATAATGAAAATGACACTGGTTTAAGTCTAATGTTGAAATCTAGAGAGAGTTTAACATTTCAGGTACCTGGCGGAAGAGGTTGACGATCCTGTCACTGGTATTGTAGTAGGGGGAGTTGATCCAGATGATTCGAATGAGACTGACAATGTGTTTCAACTTGAAAGCAATTTGGCTTGGTTTGAGCTGCTCAAGCTCTTCGCAAGGCTCCTTCAATATGCACAAGAAGGTCAGATTTGACTGTGCCTGAAGAGAACAATCCTGGGCAGAACACACACACAAAGTCAAGGTGATATTAATGATTACTACTATTATTTCAGTCACATTCACCAAAGCTTTCATGTTCACATATTGAAGCCTTCCAGCTAAGAAGCGAGTAGTTAGAATGGCTATAGTAACAGCCATGATTGTTAAGCACATGCTCCATCTGTAAGTGAAAAAGAACTGATGTAAACTAACGAGTTAAAAGAAATACTGCAATAATGCATCAGGTATGCATATTTCTAGTGACTCTAGACTGCAACACATCGTAGCACAACACTTTGTGCTTATGATGCTATTTGTTTTGTAAATAAAATGTTGACATTATTTTGAGTAAATCTTTATTATGAGCTGACTTTGCGCAGATTTCCCGTACCTGTATTTCATGGGCCAGTTGACAGAAGCGCTGTACATACAGAGACTTTGCAACCTGGAGGATGTTCTGGATGTGCTTGACCCCTGGCTTCTGTAGCTGCCGGCTGATGTTCAACAGCTGGGTAGAGCGAGTCTTCCAGAAGGATATCTCCTGCAGTGGACCACAGCTGTCTCTCATGTTCACAATGTCTTGCGCATTTAGTAGCTCCTTGATTTGATCAGTCCAGTGGATCATTACAACTAAAACATGTAGAACATGTGAATGGAGGACAGATGAAATTAAGGTAGGAACAAAAAATATAGGAAAGACACATAATCAGTAGACATAAACTAGTGGTGTTATGCTATAACTACTAAGCATGAATACAGAAATGTCATGGATATGAGAATGCAACAGAGTTCTGAACATAGATGATGGAAATAGAAAGAAGTAGCCAAAAACATGAACAGGTGCAAATTTTGTAAGCTGGACATTTAATGAAATAAAATCACTGGAGCCTGAGACAGAAAGCTCATGGTGCAGTTTCAATGTTGTCTTCAGTATAAAGTCAGAGAACAGACATTTGTAAGTGTGACCCTTTTAACCCATACCCTTCAGAGACACATGGAAACCAAAAGCAACCCTTGTCAGCTGCATGCAGATGCATACAAAGAGCTCCTCTAGCTTACTTTCCATTCTCTGCATCAGCTTCCTGTCCTTGCTGGCCTCCTCAGCACTGCACTGCAGGCCTTCCATTGGGATGTAGAGAACAGTGTTCCCAAACTTCTTTTGCACATCATCTGTTCAAAAATAAAATAAAATTACACCACGTGTATAATGCTCATATGTGACCATCAACTACTCACGGCATCAACTCAAGTCATCTGACAAGTTCCATTCTTTTCATCCTTCCTACCTAAAGTCCTGTTATACAGCACAATCTGCACTCAGAGGCCCATAAAATACCTTTTCCTCCATTTAAAGAAATACTCTATGCATACTATAAATAGACAATTCACAATCACAGAGGAGCTTGATTGAATCACTTCTGTTTAACGATGCTCACCAGCCAGTGGGGTTGAGCTTGAATGATTTTGCAGGAATATTGGCAGAAATATCCAAGAAAAGCTAAGCTTGCCTTCCGTATTTATCATCAAGAGTACAAGGCACTGGTACAAAGGTACATTATACTATGTAAGCCTAAAGTCAAACTGGAAAGCAGCAAAAAGTCGGAAGTAAAAGATTAGTGTGATTTTTACTGCCTATGTTCAGGGTTTGCAGATCGGAAGCATAAACAAGCGGGGGTGGGGGGGACATATTTGTGGAAGCAGAAGTACTTCTGTTAAGTAAGATGAGGAAAAATACTTCAAAGGAAGTTAACAAACTGCCTGTGTAAACTCTTCTTTAATGAGCCCTAAAGAGTCTCAATGACAAATCATAGTGCGAAAAGCAAAGATAAATAACTTGAAAGAAGTCAAATAAACCGTATAATGTGAGACTAAGTGTTGAAGGAGTGAAATGCCTGTTTCTTTTTAAAAAAATAATTCACCCACCTGTAAGGCTGGCGAGATATAAGTGCATGTGTTTGGTATAGTTGTCCTTGATGCTCTGCTCCCTGTAGGCACTAATGGCAACTGGGGGGGCGTGCAAACAGGTCATGTCATGAAGCAGCCTCTGGATGGGGTTGCCCCGCACCGTGCCAAACTGTATGGCTGTATCAAACGTTTCTAGTGTGATTATGGCTTCTGGCACACGGACAAAATAGGACAGCTGCTCTACCACCTCTCCCTATGAAGATAAATATTCAGATGCAGTGGTGAAAGAGACAGAAAAAGAAAGCAAAGGGGGGAACTGAATTAACAAACAAAACATCAGGAAGAAGAAGAGGAACTCCAACCCTTCAGATAAGGTCGACCAGCTCACAGAATCTTAGCCAGTATTTCCTTTTACCATTGCTTTTTAGTAGTTATAGTACAGTTACAAAAAATGACTGAAAAGACCCTGCACAGTAAAACAAAAAAGGCACTTTTATATTTTCCCCTCAAACATTACAAGACCAGTAAAATCAACTGAAATAAATCAACCAACCACAATGCTGAGAGGAAAGAGTGTTGTACCAGTAAGGGCATCGAGTACTCCACCCGAAGTCCAACCTTGGTGTCCAGGTAGACTACCATGGTTGTGATAGAGGTGTCTTCAATGAACTGATCCACAGCTTTCTTATTCTCCTCTGTCCATGACTCTTCGGTTACACCAGAAATAGCCACACAGTCGATGAACAACTTAGATGATAGTGAGATGAAAGGATGAGTATGTGTAGAGGAGTGGGGAGGAAAAGTTGATTAATAATTGCCACAACTCGTTAAGGTGGAAGAAAAAGTTTAATTTCTAAATCACATTCACCTGACGAATAGCCTTAGAGTATTCCTCTTCCATTTCTTCTTTTTTCCGTCAAGTTTTCTGTTCTTTCTCTATGGCTGTGAAAGATTAAGGACACGAATATAAGACACAGGCTACAGTGCAGCAGTAAAATCAAGCATCAGTTTAAAACACACACACACACACACACATAGTTTAGTAAACCATTATGATTACGTTACTGTAGCATGAGTGTTACAGACTAGCTTACCACATAATAGTTTTCATAGTAGTTGGTAAAGTTTTAGCGACGTCGTTACCTTTGGAGAGAAGTCCTCGGCAGCAAAAATATTAACTTCACCTTTCTATTTAAACCCTCCGACATGACAGCTGTAAACCAGTAAAAAACCCAAAACATTTCCGTGCGGTCATTGTGACCAAACTTTAATCGGTAATTACACAAATGTTCGTCTATCTGGTCCTTCCTGTCCCTTTACAGTGAACCCTGTAGATGTGTGTGCTCGTCACCTTGGAAACCTTTGGTTGCCAGGGGAACCCACGTGGACGGGGGCAGAGCGCGGCAGACACGTGAGCGATATTGTTGGCGATACTGTTTTTGTTTTTTTCCCCCACAGTATATAAAACTACAAATTAGTTTTTCTGGGGCTGTTGGAAGATTTATTTTGTAATTGAAAAATCTGTAATTTTTTTCTACATTCTGTGCACATGCGCGCTTTCATATATTCAAGATTCAAGAGCTTTATTGTTCATATATGGTAAACGTGCACACGGGTGTTCGTAATCATATTAATTCTGTGCCTAAATTAAATAAACCTTTGATTCGTTTAATTACTAATATGTGTTTTTCTACCTCATTGGTGGCAAATATGGTCACCAATGACCCACAACATGATTTTGTAAAATAAAAGTTCAGACAAGGAAGATGTACATTTTGGACTTTGACTGTATTTTCTCCTTAAGAATAAATGGAGTAAGTAAAAGATAAACTACTCAATGACTGAAGATGAGATTTATTTATTTATTGTTTTGCCTTAGGTATTCTATTAAATTTCTGGGATGCATAAATTATTGATAAACCGCTATGAACCAGTATGAATGAATGAGCCAATGAATGAATAAACAAACCTTTTCCATGGATTAACAGAATATTTCTGTTTTTAGGGACAACGTAGTGATCTGCTCATACTAAAAACTTATGTAGTGTAAAATTGCAAGAGAGTAAAAAAAGTGACAATATTTACATAAGTGAAGGTGTACTGATGTTGTAGGGATAGTGAGATTAAGAAGATTATATACAATTTAAATGTGAAAAAGAATTCTAACAATAACTTCACTTTATGTAAGGCATAATAGCTACAGAATGTTTAGTATTTGTACACTGTAGTAAACACTTATTTTTCTCTATTAAATTTGAAACTTAATTAGTCCTTAATGAAGTCCACAGTAAAGAACAATAGTTCAAATTTGGAATAAGCCTGACTTCATTTAAATTCTACATACTGTCAAATGCGCCCCATACACCTTTCACCACTGAACAATGGACTGTATGTGCACAGTCACAATAAGCTTTGTCTGATATGAGGCTTTTAAACCTCAAGGAAGCCTGTGTTTGGTCTTTGAGGGGGACAATCCTTAAATCTGAATACAACCTTGAACTCAGACCCCCGCTCCTCTCATTACAGGATTATTCATCCTCTTAGCTTACTTTCTTCAGGGTCCCTTCTCTTGTTTTTATTTTCCTCTCTTTCAGTCCTTTCCAGTGGGGAAGTCTGGGCTTTCTCTCCGTCTCTCACCAGAATGAACAACTCCAAACATCTTGTCTCTGAAGCGTCATTAGAATTCATTTGTTTGAATAGGTTAATTTCTCCTCCAGTCACTGCCTCCTTCAGTTTGGGAAAAATACCTCTTTGTATAAAATTAATTACTTCAACTTGATTAACTGAATCGTTTGCATGTGTGCTAACCTGGGAATTTGTCACATTTCTATCCGAACATGAGCCTGTGAAGTCACGGAGAGATGTAATTAGTGCAGACCAGAAATGAATGAATGAATCTTTTATGCAGATAGTTTTTTTGAATTTGTCATGTAAGTCTGCACTGGTAAATACCGCCTCTTCCAGGTAATAACCATGTGCTCATACTCTTCAGTTATACAAACTTTTACTTACTTTGGGCAATACAGGGGACAAATGACTCATACTTCTTCCCTTCAGGGGCACCACAGCTGGTTGTGTGCTGAATACTTTTATTCTCAAATCAATCAGGCTTGTAAATACTCTCCTTGCCCTTGACATCACCCTTTATGTTAAACTGCAACCTATTTAGAACTTTGGCATGGCCAGAATCCCCCAGGTACCTACATGTGCTAGAATCTAACAGTAGACATCACAGGTTAGCCTGCTAGCATTTTAATATAACTACTGGGCTATAGTTTCTGCTACAACATGCACTAAATTTTACACATGTAAGAGCTGCAGTATTAACCATCAGATAATTGCTTAACTTCCACTCAGTGCTTGCTGAGAATAGAAATGTGCCACCAAAAAACTTCAAATTCTTAATGCATTTACAATTTCAGACCCTGGTATGTCTAGGTAATATTAAACCTGAGCCATTAACAAATGAAAACATCCCTCTGTGGCTCATATATATAAAAAATGACCAGTAACAGAGCTACTCCTGTTTCCCTGGTCAATTATGTCTGCCAGCACAAGCCTGGATAAATGTCCAGCCTGCATTGAGGTTGTAGGGAGTTGCTGACAGATGGAAACAAATGCATACATGTGTGGATTAGGCAGATGAAAGCACCTATGCCTGCCATACAGACCTGACCTACAGTGGATGCGTCATATGAACACTAAACACGCACACACACTACACACTTGTGTAGAACCCAGCTAGAAAATTGCCAGAGACGCAGAGAGGCAGGCCACAATTAAAGCCATGAGTCTGTGAGCTCAGATCTAATGACAGGCTGCCAGGCCAAGGAGGGCTGGAGAAGTGAGGGATGGGAGGATAAATAGGACACGGAGTCTATGATGGGCTGTTTACATCAGATAAGGCCAGAAAATATACAGCATTAGTTTGAAAAATGAGAAAAGACGTGAGTGCAGAGGAGCACAAATATGAAGAAATTTAAAAATGAGAATGGGAAAAAAAAGAGTTGTCTAGTTTACAATTGGTCAGTTTAATAGAGAAGCTCAACTGGGTAGCAGCAACCTTGATAACAATTCAGTATTTCAGTGAAGACAGAACACATACAAGCAGAGCGATGCGCAAGTAGTACAATGAGCTCAGGGTCTTTTTAGGAAAGTGAGCAGGCCTTGGAAGGTTTACTTTGCTTATTACACTACGATTAGTTCACAGACACTGGCTTTGTTCAGCCGCAGAGGGCTGAGGTACACTCCGCTGAGCAGGGACTCAAAAGTATACACAGGTAGGTGCAACTCAAACAAACACACATCTGAATATATGCTTTCTTGTACATGCATAGCCAGGAAAAAATCTGACCCATGAATTAAAACGCATACTCCCCTGACCGACCCCTGCTCAGCCAACACACACACACTCACTCCCTTGTAGTGAGAATCTTTTCCAGCCCCTTGACCCGGGCTGACGGCACCCTGCGCTCTCTCTCCCCACTGTAAAGAGAGGTCCAGTGATAATGAAGCCAGAGATCCATCACTCTGTGTGTGTGTGTGTGAGTGAGAGTGATGGGAACAATGAGTTTCTATCTGTGCAGCCACGCAGAGTGATGGATAAATACACCTTTAATAACAGACCAATGATTCAGTACAAAGACAGGCAGCTGTTTGTCTGGCTGAATGGAGAAGAAATCACAGCAGATCAAAATCCCACAGAACAGTATACAAGGAGGAGATCATATTAAAGAATAACTCTATTTATGTGAATAATAAATGCTGGCTCGCTGCCTGAATTTGGTAATAAAGCACTGATCAGGTAGCTAGTGTTAAAAATGTAAAAAAACAAAAGATTTACTTGTAAATGTTGCTTTCATCGTGACTTTTTCCACCCAAAATTGTTTGTTTTATTCAAGGCTCATTCTCCAAAGAGCAGCTGTTTCGATATTATTGACACAAACACTTCAGGGAGAAACTCAAGGAGCGGCATAAATTGATAATTATATGTTGGGAAAGAATGAATGAAGACATAAAAGCAGTAGCAGTAGCCTTGAAAAATATAGGCTGAGAGGATGATGTTACTGGAATGTGCGTACTGTGCATGTTTGTGTGTGTGGGCCTGGCACCGTAGTGCTTCCTGAGTTTCACAGATGCAGTGAAAGGACTCTTCCAAACTGAATGACATCACCTCTAAGTTTGACAAATGCAGCGAAAGGACTTTTGAAAACTGCATGACATCACCGCTAAGCCTTTGACCATTTTCTTCAGCTCCACAGGAGACGGAAAAAAAAGACCCGCAAACACAGTTTCAGTTGACAATCTGTCATCATAACCCCCACTTAAAGTGGAAATTTTGCTGTCGCCCTGTCTAATCTGGATCTTCTGAAATTGCACAGTGATTTATTTTTTGCTTTTTTAAGAATAATGAAAAAAATAATGTTAAAGAAGCAACAGGACATGTGGTCTGTGCCGCTCTGTTAGCTGTTTTCAGAGACGCGTTCACAAATTCAGCGTAATAGATTACCGATGTTGTCTGCCTTGACAACACTCACACACCCACAGGAAGACTTGCCGGGGGGAAAAAAAAACAGCAAGCAACCCTTATCAACACACTGAGACCCAAGCAAAAGCAAATTCACTGCAAATTGAGGAACTCAAAAGTAAATCACACCTATGGTACGTTTTTTAAAAAACCCATAAAAACATCTTTTCACCTGAAGAGTCTTCAGTTCTTTTTATTATTCCATTTCTTTTAATAAAATGTACATATAGAATACTAAAATCATTAAACAAATACATCCTAAGTAATTAAAACTTTTATTTTTTATACCCTCAGCCCCAAGCAGTCATGCCACCTGGCTGCCTTTCCCTGAGTCCGGTTCGGTTGGAGGTTTCTTCCTGTTACAAGGGAGTTTTTCCTTCCCACTGTTGCCAGTGCTTACTCAAAGTGGGTTGTTTTATTGTCAGGGTTTTCTCTATTAGTGTAGGGTTTTTATCTTACAATATAAAGCTCCTTTAGGTGATTGTTGTTGTGATTTGGTGCTTTTCTAAATAAAACTGAACTGTGTTGAGCTGAAAACTAATAATCAGTTGCCACGTTCATGCTCTTGTTGGGTATTCTTAGCATGTTACGGATAAAACTGCGCAGTACACTCAACGCTTTAATCACGTCTTGACAGCTGGATCATGTGCAAACACACTCTGCAGACTGCAGTTCTGTAAATAAGAAATTGCATTTTATCTGCTCTGCCACTAGAATGGACCCAGTCTTAAATCATCTGAGAGTGGCTGGTTAGAAATGTTGGACATGAAACGAGTGGACACGAGTGCCTGTGTGTATTTGTGTAAGTGATTAAATGAAAAAAAAAAGAAAGAAAAAAAGCAAGGACTAAGTGTTCCTGTCACTGTTCATCAGGGTGCCACTGTGTCTATATTTTCCAGGATGAAATGCTCCGAGGAGCCACTTGGTGGTGCTGGCACTCTGCGGCCGTGAGGAGCTTCTGCAAGGAGATGAAATGGCCTCTGTCAGCTCCAAGTGCAGCTGTGTCCTTCCTCAAAAAAACAAATGGGTTTTACGTCTGAACTCAAACACGTACTTTAATTTATCTGAAGCGAAATAAATGGTAGCACCTTTATTATTGCGTAGGTTGAGGTTAAAGGTGCTGTTCATAATTCTCGTTTTCACATTTGAGCTCTGTTAACTGCCTCGAGAAGAGACTTCATAGCATCAGGTTACGTTATGCCCATATTGAATAAACAGTGTGGCACAGTCTCTCTTAAAGTAGGGCTGCTTTATGACAGCATCAGATGACTCTCGTGGATCGTAAATAAACTGATTGTAAATAATCGCTTCCTCTTTTATTTTGAAATTACTTATCTGTTGAATGGATTTCGGTTCTACTTCTTATTTCTGTTTCCAGCCTGTACCCTCTAAGCGTCTGTGTTTGCGTCTTGGATCTGGGACTCTGACCCTGCCTTTTGCATGCTCCTTTTGTTGTTTTGTTGTTGCTGCTTACTTGTGTGTGACCCCTGCTTCATTGATCAAAACTGTGATTACAGACCTTCACTGTGAGTGCTGTGTGATCCTTGCTTTTAAGTCCGCTCTCGGTTCAAGTCATTGAAGACGTCCGTTCCAGTCATCTGTGACAAGACCTTATTAGGGACCTCTGCTATGAGATAGTCCAGTGGATCCCTGGGATTCTCCACACATAGATGCAGACTGAGCACACTCTCACTCACCTGGGAGGCATCAAGACGAGGATCCTAAGCGACTGATTTCGAAATGCAAGACAGCATGCCAAGGGCAAGCGAAACAGTTCTTCAGCAGAGTGTAGACTAAAGTGGTAAATATAGAAGTGGTGAGAAAGACATTTCAACAAAGGCCATAAGAAGGCTTCAGTCTCATGTATCTGAGTGAGATTGTCATTATCCATTAGTCTAATTGGCCTTTACTCTGACAGGGTATGAAATGACCTTTCTGCTTGAGTTAAGCCTTTATTTGTGGTTTAGAGCAGATTACTGACAAGGAAACATCAGCCATGCATAAATTCCATGGAGTCATCACCATCACAACTAAAATCACTACTCCACTGTATCATTTGCTGGGTTTCAGCATTAGCTTATCTACTGTTTTCATGGCATTCCATCTAATCTTGCGTGTGGCAATAAGTCATAGTTTCCTTTGGGTTGCAAAGTTTTTTTTTATCATGGATTGTTTTTCAAACCAGTCTGTGCAAACTTATTCTAAGGCAAGATGCTGTTTTTAAAAAAAAGCATGATAAGAAGGTCATATTCATTTATTTTGGTTTAAACACGCTTAAGGGGACAGGTAGAAACTTTTTGCTCTGGAAATATTTTTGTTAGGACCATTCTGAGTTTAAGTATTCATGGTTCTATGTACATTTTGTTATGGTTATGGGCTGTCTTTTTAGGTTCTGACAAATGCAACACAGCATGAGCAAATAACCTAAAGTTATCTGGACTTTTCACATTTGCCGGTCTGGGTGGTAGAGATGAAGTAAAATGTGAAGTTTATGTGTCACGTTTGAGCTTGTCTAGCTCAGACATCTATGACAGACACAGAGAGGAGAAATTTGTCTACCAATTGTTGACCTTGCTTTATTTATGTGTGGTTAAATTACAGTGATATAAACATAATAGTGCGTGCACTGCTCTGTCTTTTCATCTCTGCATCGTCTTCAAGGAAGAATTAAATTAAAACAGCAATAGATATCAAACAAAAACCCTCCGCCAAAATGATCCCTAATGATTCTTTATTAGGCTACATCAAAACCTTTAAGGGTGTTTCATACAAGCACTGATATGATATATAGCCTACATTTGAAATCAGACCTAAATCTCATCGCAATAAATTTACCCTCTAACAATCAATACCTCCAACTGGAGAATAAACCAAAACTGTGTGTTGTTCTGCACCGATAGTGAAGCGCTCCGGGTGATGAAACAAGGTTTAATAAACATACTAGATGAATGAGTTTAAAAAAAAGAGGCTCTTCATTTTAACTAAATAATACCATCTCTTTCCACCAAACCTTCGACTCCTACCAACATAAATACTAATTAGATGGTACAAGCACGCAAGTACACCATGGCAATAGCTATTAAGAGCAATATAAACACTCTGTTGTCTGTCCAGACTTGCTCTTTTTCCTTATTAAAGGAAAAGCAGAGCTAAAGCATACAACAATGGCCCCCAGTAGGAAATGAACCGAGGGCACTGCAGTTACAGTATGAGGTGTGAGCATCAAGTTCCCCAACTCTTCCCATAAAAGAAAAACCTGCTTACCTGCTTTAAATGTGACAAAAATCAGGTAAGTGTGGTGGGTGGTGAAGGAAAATTCTGTTGGTGTGGCCAAAACTCTGCCTTAGATGTCATTGTGCAAAACATCGGCACAAAGCCAATGACGTTGAGTCAGGATCTAACTAGAAGTGTACAGGCATAATATAAAATGCAGAAAGTGCCGTGTATAGAATTAAAGTGCTGCTGCATGGTTGATGCTAACATTTAGCACAATATATACAGTTTGTTTTATACATATTACAAAAACCACATGGTGAACAGTTTGTTGTACGTGCTATATACATTAGATCTGATCCATAGGTGCACAGCGAGAGGAACTTGGTGTAATTTTAGAGTTTTATAGGTGGATTTTATGCTCAAATGTCATGGCATGTCTCAGAAGTACAAGACTACTAGATGTCCTGATGGTTCTTTTGTGGTTTTTGTGCTATGCAATGTTTTCTTTTGTAGGTGCTAGCTTTACTAGCTCGGTGATAGATCAGTGAATGAATGGGTCTAGTCCTCGATATTCCATATATCACATATATTCTTCTGCACACGCCACAGCCATTTTAAGAGCAATGGATCATCATGCATTCAATGTGGTGAAAATCAAACTGGACTACAAAGAGTAAAATGTACTACTTGTAGCCAGCTGTTATATATCTAAGACAAAAACGGGGGGTAAATATGGAGGGATGAAAATGAATCAAAGGAAAGACAATAAAGATCGACTTCCCCAAACAAACAAATCGCTTGATGTATGACAGTGACATTTCCCCAGTTACAGAAAGGCGTGTCTGATAAGCAACAAACCCCAGAAAGTGACAGTCAAGTCTCCACTGGTATAATAAATAGCTGCAAATCATGCTGATGAGCACGAGAGAGCTGGGAAACAGTGGGTCGATACTGGGAGTGAAAGATTCATCTGAACAAACCAAATCAATCAAATATTCACAGATGACACTTGAGCCAAAAAGAAAAAAAAACACACTTGTGAAAGGAAAAAAAAATTCTATTAAGCACCAGAACAAATCACAGAGAGGCAGGCAGGAAGATGGAGCAAAGATGATGGTGCTGTACTGTTCTTGACGCCCTCTTCTATCATGTTCCTGGCAACTGAGGCCTGGCACTGGCCCACAGAGGAAAGACTCAAGTGCTTGCTCGTGTCAAAAGGCCTCAGCCAGTTCCATCAGCGCGCCCATGGGGTCCACTCCAAGAGACACAACAAAGATCAGAGAAGTCCTAGCGCTGGAGAATAGAGTCAACAAAGACAGAGAACGAAAGTGAGGACGGATGAGCCAACACAATGTAACTAAGTGTAACTGACAGTTACCCTTTGATGGTATTTTGTGAAATCGTGTGTTTTCAAGTGCGCCTCAATCCAAGTGAACTAGACAAGTGACGCGCAAAACAAATAACTAAACCTCTACAGAGTACTTTAGCACTCCGTCAGTGTCTGGTACACATTTTAGCCTGAAAAGTCAATCCAAAAAAACAAAAAAAGAGGGCTACGGTGGAGAGCGTGGGTGGACGGCCTGAACCACAAGCAGAGAGAAAAGAGAGACAACCACATGGATAGAGTGATGGTGTAGAACAAGACAGAGGAAGCAACGGGGATTGATGGGATAACAGCTGACACTCACAGCTTGTAGAGCGGTGGAGAGCAGGCAGCTCCACAAAGAAAGCACTGAGGTTGTTAACAATGAAGAAGATGATGCACAAGGACATGCAGTTCAGATACTGAGAGCGCACCGTCAACACCTTCAACAGCTTATTAGAGCTACGAAATCAGGTGTTAAGAGCATCTTCGAACAAGATGTAAAGGAAGAGAAGTGCAAGCAAGAAAGTACGTGACGAGAGAGTGAATGCACAGGATGAGGAAGTTAGGTCTTAATGTATGTTTATAAAGGAGAAACTTTAGTCAAACTTGCTAAGTTAGAACAAGTCTCAAATCATGGGCCCACATCATTATCTAAACTAGACTAAATAAACACCAGATTCTACTCCGAGCTGAAGGGAAAAGAAAAAAAATCCTCCTGTGATCACGTTAATATTGAACTCGGCTTTGTCGAATCTAATTCGCACTGATGGAAAAAAGCAACGGAAGCTGAGTGACAGATATCCACAAACCCACACACTCTCTTGCTCTCTTTAGTGAAGCCGCCATGAACAGATCCTCAGCTGTCAGAAAAAGAAAAAGGATAAGACAAGTATTGATCATCACAAGAGCACACACTGCAGGGGACTGTTTTTCTTAATCAAATACAGAAAGCGTACAGTTGTTCTCAACCTTCGGCGTCATGTTTCAGCGAAACCTTGAAACTTTTCTGCGTACGGCAGGAAAAATGTGATGAAAACACGCTGGCTTTCACAAAAAAACATCCACCCTCACACCTGTCTTCACTTCAACTTTATTGATACGAGTGGAGGAGAATATTCACATAGAGCTAAAATGAAAAACTTCAACAGCACACAGCAAAGTGAAGGTTTCATTGTTGTTGTTCGAAGGAAGTGGATGGAGATGCAAAAGTTGGACAGACTTTGACGAGGCTGGTCGTCCATCTGAACTCCTTCATCAAGCTTCTAACAATTTCAGCAGTTCCATGATTTTTTTTTTAATGACGAGACCAAACAAACAACACATGGATCACAGAGTACAAAGCTTGTCTCAGTCGCATTGAGAAATTCACCAGATATAAAGGTAGTCATGGGAATGCTATCTTTGAACGGCTGTGAAAGAGACTGTGCAACTGAATGGGCCGTCTTTGAGGGAAACATTAACTTCCACTTTTCAGTGGGCTGCCTTTTGGGGCTTTAAGTGTGTTCCAAGCCTTTGAAAATGAAAGACTTGTCCTGTTGGCTTATCTCAAATCAAATACAACAAAGACAAGATGTCTGTGTTTGTTGTGTTCTTTCTTACAAGTCTTCCTCCTGCTGAGGAAGAAGCTGGAGTCATCTGTGTTGGCACACATCTGGAGGCTTAAGAGCAGCTTATTGAGTTCAAACACAATACTGCACGTGTACTTGAAGGTGCGCACAAACACACCTAGCTTCAGTAATGGACAAGAATCACAATAAGCCACTGCATAGACTACTACATGTCTGCATAATACACAGTATAAAACATGGATGTAGCCATTGTGACGACACCCATTAGTTAGGCTCTGCTTTAAGCGTTTTTGTTGGTACCGTGTTGGTTTTTTGAGGCCAGGCGTTATTTCATATGGATGAGTGGGTGTAGTGCTTAGTTTTCAGCTAACACTAGCAAGCTTGATTAGCAAGTTGCATAGTAGTACAGGTCCAGTGCTGTGACACATATATTGGGCCAAAAACTGCACACTCAATTCAGTCATGTCAGAGTGTATCTGATGTCTCTGTGTTTTTACTTCATAATAACGCTGGTCCAGGACCAACATTGAAACTGATGTTATCTGATAGCTTTGCAATGTGGGGGGAAAAGGGAAAAGAAAAACCTTAAAACTCTTTTGCTAGTTTTTAAACGTGCTAGCTACCTTCTTGGTTAATGCTAAATAAATGCTCAGACAACTACTGGTCAGTTGCAATACTGATCCTGGACCAACATTATTATTGAGATGCAGGAACAACACTAATACAGGGATAACAGATTGTCCCTCCTTTCACAGTCAGTAGAGCTCAAGGCTGCTCTGCTAGCTAAGCTAACTAATGTCACCCCACACAGTTAATGCCAGACTAACAGCATGTAGTTATTTAAAATGATATTTAACTGCTATTATCTGCCTCACTCACCACTATCTTGCTTTTTTCTCCTCTTCCTTGTTTTCTTCTTTCCTTTTCATTCCCAGAATGATAACTGCTCTTTAGTTTCTCTGAATAGCTTGTTGTTATTGGGTTTGTTTAAACTGAATCATGCACACAACTGGCATCTGGAGTGACCAGAGTCATGTGAGGCCCCCTGAGGGTGGTAGGGTCTCTCCTACTGTAACTAAAAAACTTGCCACTGCTGCAGTTTGCCAGACCACATGGGTTCCTCATTGACATGTGGCCTCAAGCAGTTGCCTGCCTTGCCTGGTGCTTTGATTTGTGCTAAGTAACTAATAAAACACTTTTCAGAACTGAAGCACAAACTTCAAGGATGATCAATAACACGCAATAATCCTAAATATCGGGCAGACCATTTATTAAAAATGTCTAAAAAAAGGCACCAACAGCAAACACATGACAAAGAGTTTCAGTTTAATGACCCAAAGTAGTGGATAAAGCCTAAAAGATTGTGACTGGGGTTTATAAGTCCTGTTCTAAAGTCTCGAGATGAATTTTTCCTTTGTTGCCATCTTGGTTGATTGCTTGCTTGGTTCAAAAAAGAAAAGGAAAAAAAAGGATTTCACAATGACTGTTAAACCATAAGCTCAATAACAGCTCATTAGCCACTGAGCGTGCAGTTTTATACCACAATTTGAAACTTGGTATAACCAAGATTTGTAAAAGAGACTTAATTTTTTATTCACTATGACCCAAGTGAGTGACTCAGCCCATAAACTCAGCAGGAAAGTGTCATAGGACCAAAGTCATTTTTTGCAGCCACAGCTATCATCATCTGGCCGTCTTCAAATAGAATGCAGCTTTTTAGGCACTTCCCTATTTGCTTCATTTTTCCGTCTGTAAAGCAGCATCCATGTTTTATGCTTTCTGTAAGAGGAACTGCACTTTTTGCCACTTCAACTCTGATTTCCCTTTTTATGGTGCAGAGGCTGCCCTTGATTGTAGGTAGCAGGTTAATAAAAAACAATTTTTGGTGTGTTTTCTTCTTCTTCTTCTTTTTTTTGCAACATTACAGATGCTACATACCCATCAGGAGTTTTAGTATTATGGCTGTTCGTTAGTCTATATTCCCTGCATTGAGGGCGTTTCATTAAAAATCTTTATTTTTAGCGGGGGAAAAGCTGGAAATCAATGTCTTAAACAGGAATGTACCTTTTCCAAAAGCATATACTATTAAGCTTACCATAGCTCTAAACTCATACTGTATCCTTGCTTGTTTGATTGATGATTTATTTTAGCATATGCGTACACATATACAAGATAGAGCATATACACAGAAAGGAAAATATTGTCTTCTAGCACACCGGGTGCTCAAAGAGCAGTGGGAAGAAGTAATACTTGTATACTCCCACCGCTTTACATGCACATGTTGGCAGATTAGACACTGTTTCTAAGATCAAAGCATCCAATTTATACTACACAGTTCTAAGGTTATATCTGAAATGTCTTGACCATTTATAACTTAAACTCTCTTTTTTTCAGGCTCCCTTTCCCTATATAGAGTTAAGTTATAAATCAAGTCAGACATTGACAAAGATAGCCTACTGGTACTAAATCAAGGGTACATGAGGGCATTGTCTGCCTCAGTACAGAGCACTGAATTTAGGCTATTCAGTATACAAATTTCTCCTTACAAAGGTAAACTAAGTCAGCTAAATAATGCATTAGACACAAACAGTATCATAACTGCCCCCATAAATGTAAAGGCTACTGTAATTGGGCAATTATCCAGTAGTACTGCAACAGTACATGTGGTGTACATGGAGCGTAGTTTATTAGTACTGTCTAGGGTTTAATCATTCAGGCTGGAAGCTCCAGCCCGATTCCAGTAATTTTAAGAAAAAGCTGACTTAGAACAAAGCCACGGTTATTTTAAAGGTTTAGTCCCAGTAGAGAGCTTAGGGGAGGTTAAGTAAGGTGAAAGAAAGGTAGAGAGGCAGAGGAGAGGAACAAAGGGGGAGCAGCTAATAGTTTGGAGGATCTAGGAATAAAAAATTTATGGGGTAAAATAAGGTTCCTTTAGTCCATCCGTCAGCATTGCTGCAGTGGAAATTAGTCTCTGCTCTAGACAACTCTCCACCCCCCCACACACTTCTACAATAACCTTTTGTGTTAAACAGTCTTTCTTTGCTGCTTCCCTGGTTTGTATACTGGAGAGACAATACATGTATTTTTCAGTTTGTGTCAATATTTCCTTCTTTTTATTCTCCGCGTTTAGCTTTTAAACTATTTGCACCCTCATCATCTCTGGACCTTTCTCCACCCTTTCTTTCTTCTCCCTACCGTATGTCCTCCTGCTATGGCTCTTTGCCATTTCTTGCCTTCTGTTCTCCACTAACTTGCTTTTGTTTTCCCTCCTCCCTTTCATTATTTCTCCTATTCCTTCTCACTTCTTACATAATGACTGCTCTGTCAGTTCAGCCTCTCTTTTGTTGACTGCCACTATATCTTTTCCTGTCCTTCTATCGTCTCTCGTACTTATGTCCAAAGCAAATAGTCATAAACTATAATATATGCGATAGAGCTGATCATTACAAACATCAAAAACATTCATAATTCATATCACATCACATAATCAGCATTACTATGGCTCCTTTCTCTAAAATACCACATTTCAGAGCTGCCATTGGCCTGTAAATAAAACAAGCATTTTTAGTTGGATCTACTAATCTGTTCTTCTTCTCTATACCTTATAAAATCATATTAATAGATATTTTTAAAGGGGATTAAATGTGTTTATGTAGGAGACTACTTAGTAGGCGTGTGAAAAACGTTGAAGCTTCTCAGAAAGGTGATGGTGGTTGGCAGTTCTTTTCAAGCAACCAGTTTTTTGCCAACTGGTTGGGGAATACATGTTTTCCTCTAGTGGCAGGTGCTTTCCAGGGGGTCACTGGCCGGTCTGTAGACCTGCATGACTGAGACTTTAGCAAATCCACGTGACTGCCATCGGCTTCCAGGGACCACTCACATCTGAACTCAAAGTAAAAGTACATAAAACAGCATTCTTAGTGGCCACAAAAGAGAGCAGCTCCGTCTAGTCAATTCAATTCAGTTTTATTTTATTTATAAGGCGCCAAATGACAACGACCTTAAGGTGCTTTATATTGTAAGGTAAAGACCGTAGAATACAGAGAAAAGAGATAAAACCCCAACAATCCTAGCACACAAACCTGTATTCTTCCTAGTTGCCACCAGGCAGCAGCTCCTTTATGACATTATGTGCATATTGACCTCAGTAGCTGTCCATCATAATGGATGGGATATGTTAGTAGTGGTTACTAGACCATCTCGTAACCACGATAAGTTAACATCACATCAATAATTGACATATGTGTGCAAAACCTCAACAGAAGTTTAGGACAACATGCTGCTACTTTTCACTTGGTTTATTACATCAGTAAATATATACTATAAGGATTTGCTTATTCAGTTTTCCTGATATGTGCAATTTATTTTAAGTCTGTTTATTACTAGCTGGAAAAAGCCCCAGATCTAGCTTGTTAGCCAAGCTAGCTAACTAGCATTAGTGCAGTAAATCCTATAGCTGCAGCTCTACTACGTCTGATTTGCTTTATATGCATGCCATTTTGACTTTCCTTTGAAACTAAGTGATTGAATCATTATGGAGTAGGCATATTTGCACATGCAGTGGCTTGAAAAAGTATTTGTCGCCCTGATTATTTCTTAACCTGCTGATGGTAATATGATGGCCTGGGCCTGCTTTGCTGCTTCAGGACCTGTATAACTGCTTGTAAGTGATGGACCTATGAATTTTGCTCTCTACCAGAAATCCTGACGGAGAACATCCAGCCATCAGTACGTGCCCCAAACTCAGTGAACTTGGATTATGAGGCAGGAAAATAATTCGAACCACACCAGCAAAGTCCACCTCTGAATGGCTCCCAATAACAAAAACACAAACAAAGGTTTTGGAGTGGCCTAATCAAAATCCGGACTCAAATCCTACCGAGATGCTTTGGCATGACCTCAAACAGGCTGAAACAGCAAACAGCAATTTTCAATAAAATTATTTTGAAATTCTTCCACATCACTGTGGAAGAATTTTGTGGGCCAAAACTCTTCCACAGTGATGTGAAAGACTCATTACCAATTATGACAAATGCTTGGCTGCAGTTCTTGCTGCCAATGGTGGCAAAACCAGTTATTAGGTTTAGTTTGGGGACAATTACTTGGCACTGTAGGGCTACAGCTAAAGAAGTCAACATTAATGTTTTTTTGTTGTGTCAGCTATCTCTAAAAGACAAATTTGATTGAGATTTCAAAATTCCTGAAGGAAATATCACACTCTTTAGTGATAAATACTGCACTATGCAAGTTCCAAGTGTTTTTTTCTGTCATTTGGTGCTCGGTTTTCGTCCTAGGCTCAGAGTGTTCTCACTCTGGATGAGACATTTATGGCTTGTGGCTTTTGGTTTGAACCAAAACCCCAAATTCCCCGACCTAAAAAACCCAACAAAAAACACTGATAATCATATAATCTTTGTGGTATTACATTTCAGTTTCAGCACTGTATTGGATGACTAAGCTCTGAGAGGTTTGGGGAGAATACATAACAAAATTATATGCTTATATAAAAAGTATTTTATGGCAGTAGAAAAATGAAACAAGAGCAACTAACTTTTATTTAGGTCAACATATTTTTTTTATTGTCTCCTCAACCTGTTCTGATTAAGTGCAGCTAATGAGAGCTATAACAGCTGCTTCTCTTACAGTGGTGGACGGGTATATGGGTGAACAAAGACACCGGAAGGGTTATCGATTATCGGTCGCTTAGAACAAACAGACGACAAAAAAAAAAAAAAAAAACGTCACTCAAAAATGTCGCAGTCACGATCTATAACTACCACAACTCAATTGTCCCCTAAATGTCACGCTGTGGCTACGCTGTGAAGTGGCAACCGAATGAGGCGGGAGCAATGAAGCTCAGCAAAGACCCGAAGAGCGCGTGAGAGAGATGCACAAAAAGAGTGAGAAAGGTCAAAAAGACCAAAGAGGAGAAACTGTGAGTGGCACACACTGGGAAGAAATTGACCAGAGAAAAGAAATGGGAGAGAGTAGAAGTCCTGTGGAGACAAAGAACGTTTAAAAAAAAAAGTGATGCAATGGGGGAAAAAAGTGAGGTGGCTGTCTCGCCTATTATTCTTTACCCTGCCTCTTTACTCTTCCATCTTGATACGTAGACCTTTGCAGCCGTCTCGCTCTGATTCAGCGCTTAAAGGGACTTACAGTGGTGTGGAGTCACTCTGCTGACAGAAATATAAAACAGACCACATCTACATACGCCATCTCTCTCATCCCAAATCAACTCAGTCTGAAAGGATTTCTCCTCAAAAGTGATCACTAAATATGATAATTATTTAAAGGCCTAATTTAGGAAAGTGACAGAAAGTAATTGGAAATTACACATTTCCATTTGTTATAGGGGATTTTTGAAATGAGTCAAATTGATTCTCTAATTGAATTCAGAACATTTCTAAAATAAACTGCTCCCTGTAAACGCAGCTGAGAGCCGAGGGAAGGATATCCAAGGGAAAGGAGTTCAGATTAGAAAGGGTTTAGTTCAGTCAGAAGAAAACACAAAGAGAAGTCGCAGCAGTTTAGGGAAACAGGCGGGGTATCTCGACTCCTGCAAACTTTCTTTGTTGCTTTGCCTGACTTTCCATGAGTTATAGCTTATCTGATATTCAGTCAAAGTAAATCCCTTCAGATACAAAAAGCCGTCCACAATGCGCTTCTCAGCTGATAACGGTTTAAGACAATCTGGATTCCATTATGTAGGCCCGCATATGGGTCGTGCTGTCATGTTAGGCAACGTGTTTTTAATGTAGATTATTTTCTCAGCCTGCTAATGGTTGAAGCTCAGCTGCTTTTAAAAGGCAAAGCAAAGTCTTTAGTGGATGTATATGAGTTGCTCCAGGCTTTCTAGTCAATACTCTTCCCTCGATTATACTGCAAAAAAAAGCTGGGACTTATCAAATGCAACACATGCCTTTCAGTGCAATCATATAAGCATGTGGTGAAGTTTACAGATGCACTGGAGGCCAACAGAAAACTTCCACTAGAAGCCACAGGTGGCAGAAATGGAGTCTAATCCAAAAAGGAAAGCAGTATTTGCATCTGACAGCAATGTAACACAAAGTAGGTGGATGTGTTTACAAGGGCGGGCGAGAAGAAGGAAACTATACTCCCCTTCCTTTAAAAATATCAGGAGCCTTCTCAAATTTGCAGTCTCCATCGCTCATCTGCATATAAGAGTTATAAGAGTATCAACTGGGCAACAAAAAGGCAAATTTCTGTTTTGCAACTGCGCAACAGCAAAAAGACAACAATGCAACAAGGCACACGTGTTCAATGAGACATGCTAAACAGTGATGCCTCCACACAAAGACAAATGACTCCTAATATTAAAGCCTAAAAACTAAAATAGTTTGCTTCCTCTCCTCTTTTCATGCCATGCTGTCACTCAGAGTGACAGAATATTTGTGCACTTTCTGGCATTTAATGTCGGCGAGGCCATGCCCCTGTTTGCTTTACTGATACTGATTGACATCAGGAAGTCACCCTCTCAACAAGAAAAGCAATAAAAACAAAGCCAGGCAGCAACAGTGGATGATGTGTTTGTTTAATTTCAATGTGTCTTGCTTTAGTGTGCTCACTGAACTGGAGCTGATTTCAGTCAATAAACCTTTAATGACACCTTGTGTGCAGATGTATTGACTCAGTGGAGATTGTGTCAGAGAACAGGCTGTGGTTGTCTTAGTCCCTCACTGCTTTTAGGTCGGTGAGGAAAACTGTAAAGGTGAGCACATGTGAAAAGGACTAACTTCTGCACTTGAACGGAGGGCAAAAAGAGAGCATGCCCACTGGGAGCGCAGGGACATTTTCTGGTGCCCTGAGGGTCAACTTGGTCTGCAACTAGCAACCAGGAATGAATTGACAGACCTCTGAGAATCCATGTATCAGGCCCATAGACTGTATGGGGGGGGCATGTTCACTGAATGTATAGTAATAAGTAACAATTTTCCCTCTGTTTCTGCCCTCTTTCTATTTACTTTTAAAGGACAGAGAACATTAATTGCTCTGTGACCTATTAATTAATAGTTTTCAGCTGACACCCTTTTTAACAATATGCTCATAATTTACTTTTTTTGCTCCTTGTTGTGCTCAGTGGGCTGCTCTGTGCTCTGAATATTAACGAATAAATCATAAGGGTGTAAAAATGATAAGATCATTATCACAGTGGATAAACAAAGGCAGCTGTGACTGTGGCTAAAAAGGTGACACATTTGCCTCTTTTCATGTCTTTGTGCTTTTGGTGTTTTATTCTTCGACTCTGCTTTTCATAGTTTAGCTTTTAGATTGCCATCCATCATTTTTTCTGGCTGACTTTTATGCTTTATTTGGTTATGTCAGCTTACAGCTGATGTGATATATTTATTTCTCTCTTGCATATTAATTTGTCATTTACCCAATCACAGTGTTTCTTATCATGTATGCCTTGGCTAATCTATTTCTACTGGAGAAACCAATAAACCATCAAATCTGAGTTACCAGGATTAGCTGACTGACTAATACAATTTCTAAATAGCTGAAGTTCAAACCTAGCATCAGAATGGGGAAGATACACGACCATCTCTAGGGTTTACAAAGGTGATGGTCTGAAAAAGAGAAACTATCCGGCGAGTGGCAGTTTTCTGAGTGAAAATGCTTTGTTAATTTCAGAGATTAGAGGTGAACAACCTGACTGCTTCTGATAGGAAGGTAACAGTTAGTCAAACAACCACTCATTATAACCAAGGTATGCAGAAGAGCATCTCTGAATGCACAACTGTTGGATGTTGAAGCAGATGGTTTTTTGCAGCTGCAACAACCTGGTGCTGGATGCACAGAAGACAGTGGAGATTATTGTGGACTTCAGGAAGCACACAGCTCCACTCCCCCACATCATCCTGACTGACACCCTCATCACCACTGTGGATTCATTCCACTTCCTGGGTACCACCATCAGGACCTCAAGTGGGAGCCCAAACCAGACTTGTTATGAAAAAAGAAATCCACAAAGACCAAAAATGTTTTTTGTACCACGTTGTAAGCTGGCTTTTAATTGCCATTTTATAGGGCATTTAAGTAGGCGTGAGTCACTTTTGGAAGCAGCCACAACACGCATGGCATTGCCTTCATTTTTCACTCCTGGACGCTGATGTTTGTTAGGTGTGTTTGCAGTCTGGGTTATTACGGATAAAGTACAAAGTGACTGGAAAGACAACATGTCTATTTAATTAAAACCACAGTCCTTAACCAACATTGAAAAATGGCCCATGTTTGGTAAATGTAACTATAGACAGGCGTTTAAAAGAGAAGACTTCATACACTGCAGCACTTTCAAGGCTCCCAAAATATTTCTTGTTCACACTGAACAGGAAAACACACTTTTATATCAGTTGAATTGAACCTGAATTGGATAAGTTAATTGCATGGTTAAGAAAAATGGATGGATGGATTTAATTGAGACAGAAAAAAAAATACCTCTGATTCAGCTTTCACCTCTGATTCCAGTTCACAACAGCAGACATTGTAAAGCACTTTATGTATGCCACATTTTTTTTTTTAAATTTCTTTGAAAGGCTACAGTTCCATGGGCTCACCAAAACTGGACAGTAGCAGATTGGAAAAATGTGGTCCAGTCTGTGGAGCCCATGTCCATCCCTTTATGACAGCAGTGTACTGAACGTCTGGTAGCTGCCTCCATGTCACAAAGCTCAAGCCATCTCAAATGGTGTCATGGTCTGGGTGGGTCTCTGCAGTTATCCAGCAGCAGCCCTCCTCCTCTGGGTGGAGACTGGTTGCTCCTCCCTGGCCGACCACCTGTGGGCAATTATTCCAGCAGCATATAAGACCTGCACGCTCAATTAGTCATCGCCTGAGTATCTGCTATCCCATGTTAGTCAGTGGTGTTACTATCGCTCAGTCTATATCTTGTGTGAAAATTTACCTATTTCTTCCTGTTTTCATAGTCGGCTCCTGGAGTGGGGTTCTCGCCTCAGTCATCCCCGCTTACCTGGACCTTGGTCACCTGCTGCTGGTAAACCATTGCCAATTTGTTTGTCACTCACCTGCCTGCCTCCCCGCGCCTCGGCCTCAAGCTCACCTGGACCTTGGGCTCCACCCGTCCCCTCTTGCTTCCCTCCACCTGTAACCAAGTAAGATGATTCAGTTTGACTTTGGGAACTCGCTGATTACTGCTGGACCACTCTGACTGTGCTCTCCTCTCATTTCAGTCCCCCGGTTTCTTCATAGCATCCCCCCGGCCCAGCTTCCACCCCCCCACAGTCACAGCTGTGCCCCTGTATTCTAGAGCTGTGTCCATCCATCCATCCATTCGCTTCCACTTATCTTTTTCAGGGTCGCGGGGGGTGCTGGAGCCTATCCCAGCTCTCATAGGGCGAGAGGCGGGGTACACCCTGGACAGGTCACCAGTCTGTCGCAGGACTAACACACAGAGACAGACAACTATTCGCGCTCACAATCACTCCCGCATTCACACCTATGGGCAATTTGGATTAATCAATTAACCTATCCCCACAAACTACATGTCTTTGGACGGTGGGAGGGAGTTGGAGTACCCGGAGGGAACCCACGCAAACACGGGGAGAACATGCAAACTCCACACAGAAAGACCCCGGCCTGATGGTGGAATTGAACTCAGGACCTTCTTGCTGTGCGGCAACAGTGCTAACCACCATGCAAACGTGCTGCAATATAGTGTCATAGTTTAAATTTGGATTTTATGTTTACCTTGTGGGAAAAAAAAAGTTTGGATCCTGCGCTTGTGTCCATCTCATCTTCCTCGGGCCGCTGGCCCATGACAAACTGGTTTCTTGAACACGAGAATGACTTCACTGAGTTCAAACAACCTCAATAGTCATCAGATCTAAATCCACTAGTGCACCTTTGGGATGTGGAGATTTATATCAGGGAATTTGTATATTTATATTTATATGATCAGACTGAATGTTCCACCATCAGCCCAAGGCATTAGCATGTCGTCCTTGTCAGAGTTACCTACCAGTTTGATGAAGTTCCCCTGCGAAAGAAATTCAAGGACACACAGATAAGGCAGGAGTAAAATTTTCTCCTGTGCTACTTTCTTTTATAACTACCAGTTTGATTAATTTCCTAATGGAAGTTGTTCTCATAAAGCCATAAATATTTCCTTGTTTTGCGACCTTCTTTGTGATCTCCTCCAAATCACACCACTGCTTTCTGTTTTATGCCATCGTATCTGTTTTTTCAGCAGCGAAACTGTTACAGGACTGCGATCATCAAGATGAAACTTTAGCTCAGCGAGTCAGAGGGGAGACATTTCACACGCACTCGGGCGAACTTCATTATGCTTTACAGCCCTTGAGAAAATTGTTTTCTGCAAATCAGATTTTCTTTTTTCTTTTTTTTTGGTAAGCTGTATCTAATTAAAAAAGAAGCTTGAGCTGATGTTATTGTGAATATTTGAATTTAAATCTTAACATCTTTAACAGTAAATTTCCATCTGGTGTGAAAACAAGAAAAAAAAAATGAAAATACAAGTGATTCCAATTCATGAGCAAGGAGGAAGCAAAGAATAAAAATGCTCTAGACTCATTAGATGTCAAGCATAAATAAAACATGAGGCAAACGTGTCAGATCTAGTTGGACAATTATAGATTTAGTACTCAGTAATTCTCAAACTATAACAGCACCTTTTAATTTTTTTTCCTTTTTGGCTGGAAAATACTGGATTAAAACAAACTCTGAATTCAGGGAGACTATTTTTTTTTTTTGGCAGTGAAGATAACAGAATTAATATCCCACAGCTCAACTTTACCTTCTACTCCCGAAGCTTTCTCCCAGTACCAACAAATTGAGTGAAGAGGAGTTCAATGAATGCAAAACAATTTGTAGTTAATAACTCAGTTGACATTTTTGTTTTTCCTTTTGTTTCTCAGAAAAAAATGGCAGCAATTTAACAGTTTGGCCAAATATATGCAAATTAAGAGGGCAAAAGAAAACAAAAAACACAAAACCTGGCCTGAAAATAAGAGAAATGACCTTTTAGATGCCAAAACTGAGCAATTCCAATGGTTTCTCTTCATCAGTGGGTTGACTCCACTCATCGTCAGGGCCCAGTGCATCACCTGTTTTCTTTGGCTCTGTCTTCCTACATATCTCGTGTCAGTTGTCTCCTTCTCTATCCCTTCATCCTGTGTGTGCTGCTGCTCCTTTCCCAGCTGGCTCTTGGCCTCCGCCCAGGTGGACTCTTCACGCTGGAGGATGATGATGGGCTATATCGCTGTGCTGGGGGCGAGGGGCTTGATGTTCGTTGAGTCTTCTTACTTCAGAGGCTCGTTTTCCTGGTAAAAGTAAAGCCAGGCTTTTAGAGACTTTACATGATTTTACTGCCGAGGACTTCCACTTGTCTACAACAATAACAGTGAGAAAATCAAATATATCACTTATTATTATCAAGTGATGAGTAGTGTAACATCTAATTAGTAATATTAGTCAATGCTGATGGACCACAATGATTTTATTATGGTGTCCTGTGGGTTTGTGCGTGGGAACATCATGAGTGTAGAGAGTAGCTGTGCTAATGAAGGTACCCGCATTAGATCGCTGTGTAGTGTGATACTAATTATCACTAATGAGCTGTAGCTGTAACCCTTTCACTTCACATGAGCCACAAAGGGAGCGCTGAGTTGGTGGTCCAATTCCTGGAAAGCTGGACCTTGAATCCAGCAACTGTCACTCACTGATTTTTATAAAGAGTGAATCACTGCTCACCAGTAATTTTGAGAGTTATGGATTGTATTGAAAGATGTTATGTAAATTTTACTAAATTTGCTTTTAGGATTTTAAGGTGTAAATGCGGATAATGCTTACTTATAGAAAATTAATGCATCTTATTAGACACGTTTTACTGAGTAGATTTTATACTGTAGGTCTGTTTTTTGGTGTGTAACGTTCACGTATTCTAATATTTGCTAATGGACATTTTCAGCTTTGAGCAATAATAATATCATGGCCTTTGAAAGACTTTGGCCATGAACCAAACTTTGAACTGATAAATATAAAGGATAAGAGTTAAAGGAACCTATTAGGCACATTTCAATTCCAGAATTAAAGGCTCCACATTTTAATTATGATACTCTTATATAATAACTTTGCATGATTCACAGTTACTAAAAAAAGAAGACTAGAAAAAAGATTTTATTTATTCTTGCCTTTTCTACAGCCCCCTAATTTCATGCTCAGTCTGAAACAAGTCATTTCCTCTCCTGTCTCCTCATTGCAATATATTTATTGTGATTTCTAGAGCCTGTTGAAAAGCAGGACCGAGTGCAGGAGGCTGTACTCCCTCTACATTAGGGATGTGCATTTTGACCCCCTTTGCCTTCAGAACTGCCTTAATTTTTCATGGCAAAGACTCAACAGGGTCCTCAGAGATCTCGGTCGAAATTGAAATGACAACATCACACAGTTGCTGACGATTTGTCAGCTTCACATCTATAATGTAATCCACATCCACATTCCAAAGGTGCTCTTTTGTGGAGGCTGTTTGAGTACAGTGAACTCATTGTCATGTTCAAGAAACCAGTCTGAGATGATCCGAACCTTGTGACGTGCTACTTTATCCTGCTGGAAGAAGGTGGGTACACTGTAAGCATGGAGGATGGACATGGTCAGCAACAGCACTGAAAGACTCAGAGCAGCCTGTCTGGCACAAACAACCAAGCCACATTTAATGTCACTTACATCACCTTTTTCCTTTCTGATTCTTGGTTTGAACTTCAGGACGTCTTGACAATGTTTACATGTCTAAACTCAATGAGCCACTACCATGCGATTGTCTGATTGGGTATTTGCATTAACAAGTAGTTTGAGCAGGTGTACTAATAACCAAATAAATGCAATAAAGTAAAGCATATGTTCCCTTTAAAGGATCACCAAAGACAACAATAGTCTTTCATGGCAAGTTCATTGCCCGAGTACCATGGCCGGTTTTTCTGGGCATCCAATGTAGCTTTGACATCTGGCAAAGATTGCTGGTAACAAATATATATACATTATGAAGGATATAAAAGGATAAATCATCATCAAAGTGGTTTTGAGATTAGAAATCTGTAAATTTTTTCTTTTTCTTGCCACATGGACCGTTTACCTGAATGAAACTAAACCTTCGAACGTGATTGGTTCAAGACCAAAAATGTAACCAAAAAGCTGCCTAGACTCTGCAAGTTAGCAGATATCAGTTCATCGAAATTAAAATTGTGATAATAGCTGATCAGTTTTGATTGTACACTTTCCCACAATTCCCAATCAATATGGTGCAGAGATAATTAAAGGATGGCTAAATTAGCCTTTAGCCCTGTAATAGACTGGTGACCTGTCCAGTTTGGATCCTGCCATTTTGCCTATATAATAATTGGGATTAGGTTAATTGACTGTGGTTGGATAAGTGGTTAAGAAAATGGATGGGCAAATAAAGTAGTCTAGTTCATCAAGTCATCATTAGTTCATTATCCCTTCCATTACCTGGACAGGTTTTGTTAACCCTATTTAAAATAGTGTGTTTATATAATTGCTTTTGCAGATTAACCAGTGTTGTGGTCCAACAAACATGCAAAATGAGGCAAATGAGATGGTAACGTGGGTAATAATAAATGGAAAGTTCCAAAACTCGTTCCAAATGACCACGCCTGGTTTTCCCTAAATTTACTTTCTACAGACAAAATATGAAATCGTGCAAACAAAATTAGGCGAATAATAAAAATGGAAAGCTACTGCTCTGATATTACAGCCAGCCAATGCTAAATCAAGCATTGTGGGAAAGAATTACAAAACCCTAATTTGAAAATGAGGTCTGGTCGAGAAGCTTGCAAATACAATTAAAGTCGGGTCATGTTTAATGGGCACGAAAATGAAAGCCTCCTGGTGTGGAAAGCTAGAAAAAAAACCTCCGCTCTCTCTGTTCCCATTCAGGCATGTTCATGTTACTGCCTTAATTCCAGACAGCAGTCCTCTCTCCTCTCCCTCCCATCCAAGGACCCCCCACTCACAGGCTGACAAGCCTCAAGGCTCTGATGGGCCTGATTCACTTCATAGGGCACTTAAAGGATTCATCATGTCAGAGGAAAGATAAGGAGAAGTACCAGAACCACCAGTTGGTAAAACCTTAGGGCACCAGCAGGGAATCTTTTACGCCTCTCACAGAACTAGTCATTGGTGGTGAAGTGGACTAGCTCTGTAAGTTGGAGGAAGCACCCCCCATTTATGAATTTCATTGTATTTTGAAACAATTCCCACATTAGCCCAGTGAGTAGCTCTATGTTCAGCACAGATAACGATGAAGTAAATTGTCTTGCTCAAGGGTCCTTGCAGGAGGACAGCCCTTAAGCTATATTAGCCAGTCCAAATGGGCTGTCACTAAATAAGGTAAGGCAAAGTCTGCCTGAGACCTACAAAGTGAGTCAGTGAGTTTGGCGGGTTAATTGGTTTAGTAGAGCTCACTGAGCTCTGGCAATGTGATATGGATCCTGCTAGCAGCTAGTGGTCAGAAGGCCAGGACGCCTTGTCACCCAGAGAATGGTGATTAGCTCTGGGTAATGGCGCCTGCCAGCCCAATTAGCGGGATTATGTGTGACCACTACCCTGTGCCACTAATTACAACCAGGCCACGAGAGTGTGTGTGTGTGATTTAGAAAAGACGGGGGAGTGAATGTGTGTGACAGCAGAAGGTAAGAGAGCGAAGAAAAAGGAAATGCGTGCGCACGTGTGTTCCACCCGTGTGCGTGCAGGCGACCGCCCATCTCTGCCACCGCATCCACCCTGTCATTTTCAATTACAGTGAGCCTCGGGTCTTTGCTGCAGCATCACCTAGCTCGCGAGACCTCATTTGCTCAACACCGAGCGTCAATCTTGCATTAACACGCTGATTCATGGCGAGACACGACCCACTGTCCTCGGGGTAATATTGAGCATCAGCTGAAAGGTACTGTGGGGAATAATTACTTGCGTCTGAGGAATGTAAGAACCCTTGTGTGCTTAAAATTTAGTCTTTATTTTAACATCATCAGAATTTATTACATTAATATTACAGCAGCTGTCCACATGAGCAAAATTACACCGAGGATGCTCCAAATGACCAAACTGTGCATCTCTGTGCTCATGGTGGCCTGAGGTGCAAAACATAAAAAAAACAATCAGAACAAGAAAAATGGAAACAAAACAGACAACACAACAACACAACACTTCATAGAAAACTTAATGTTCTTCAGTATGCTTGCCAAGACCTGCATATGCAGTCATGGGACCTAGCCATGCATAGCTTAGTTCAGTTTAGTTCCACATTAGCTACAACAATGCAGCAATTGAATTAACCATCATTGCAACAGCACACAAGCAAAAATACACATTCACGGTTCAACAACTTCTAAACTGTGATCAAAAATCAGATCAAATCTGAAAACGGGCAGATTTAATAAATAGAGCAAATGGGTGAATTGCGAAAGTTGTGCTGTTTTCTAAGCAAAGTTGCATTCAGTTCATTTCAATACAGAGCACAAAATATAAGATGTCTGTTTCTGGAGGTGGGGCTATATATCATTAGCAGTTAGCAGTAAGTTGGGTCCAAAGAGTTATTAAATTTAATTACTCTCCTCTCTATAATTTGCACATTGACAAAGGAACTCCCAGAAACAGGTACAAAACAGTTCACACCTCTGCGTTCTCTTTGTGAATACAGACAGTACTTATGTACCAAAACCCAACTTGTGCAGGGACTAGTGAATCAGGCCCAAACAGTCTAAAGTTTTGAAGCCCTAATTCTGAATATTTTCTCTTTAAATATTTCTGAAATGTCATGTCATGTTTTCCTGAATGTTGTTGTGTGTATCTTTTTGTTGTGCTATGCACCTCGAGGCCTTTTAACCTAAAAACATAATCACATGGAAAACAAATAAATGTAGTGCATCCCTGCTGACAAAGGCAACCGTGGCTTGGTTTATTAAAATTGAATTTACACACACACACACACACACACACACACACACACACACACACACAATTTTCCATCATGTCATTTTTTCTTAGAAAGAAGGTTCCATCACGTGGATTCGGTTGCACCTTTTTTAAATGTACAATGACTATTTCTTTTAAAATTTCTTTGCAGTTCCGATTTTTACTCTCAACAACTAGAGCGACATGTGGTGCATTAGTCTGTTCAACCCTTTCACAACCTAAAAGAGAAAAAATCTTAAAAGGTGTTTGTGTGTGTGTTTGCGTTTGTGAGCAGTATTTCCCTCTAACCAGTCCTTGACATGCTGGACTCTTGAACATCTGCCGCTGCAGTACCTGTTCCACAATTGAAGACAGTGCTCCAAAAAACTCTGGAATCTGGTCTTTAAGTGATGACGTATGAACCCTGCTTCTGGGTCCAAACTACTCTGCGTTTATTAAGGCTGTTGTGTTAAGATGTTTTAATGCTTTGTATCTTGTTCTATTTCATCTAAACAAGCCCCTAAAAACAGGCAGTGATCACTGTCGGCCTCTGGCAGTATATTAATGACTAACCTCGTATTGTGGATGGATTATCTCAGTTGTTCTTTTGACTGAAGTTTGGACTGTTTACAGCATCCTGGCATGCGATTGCATTTGTCCCTAACCATCGGGAACCCTCATGTTAACTTTCATCAAGTGGAAAAATGTTAGCATTCATCCTCCAGCTTCACTGTGCTAATGTGTTTATATCATGCTAACCATAGCTGTGTAGCTAGCCACAACATAGCACGTCTTTATACACCAGCTAGCCCAACTTAAGTAACCCCACAAAAGTCACTGCTGTTTAGTTTCCTGACTTCATTTATGTCAGAAGTGATAGCGTAGATGTCAGTCAGAGCATGCTATATTATGTTTAGGTGGAAACTAGCGAGCTAACTTCCTGCTAACTTCTAACTCATTTAGTAACACATTTAATAAATTCTGTTTTCACGGATGCCTGGATGTTAAACTTAATTGTTACACCTGGCACAGCGGTCACACTGATTGTTTTAATAAAAATGATAGAATTTAGACAGTTTGTAACTCTCAGTGATGCCGCCATGTTCGTTTGACTTTGGGACCTGAAGCAGAGATTGAACGTCAGGCTTTAAGACCGGATAGTCTTCCTTCCACAATGAAATGTTTCCTGTCTACTTACACTTTTAAGAAAAAGAATGTACAGGCTTTTAAGGAGCTTTGGTTGCTCTTTGTGATCATGTGCTGTTTGTCCTGTCTCCCTGCCTTAACCCCTCAGCTAGTTGTGGCAGATCGCTGCCCCTCAATTAGCCTGGTTCTGTTGAAGGTTTCTTCCTGTTAAAAGGGAGTTTTTCTTTTCCACTGTCGCCAAGTGCTTGCTTATAGGGGGGCGTCTAATGATTGGAGTTTCTTTGTATTATATTTTATTTGTATGCTTTGTTCCATCTTGCTTTTGTTACATGTATTTACCTTTTTACATATTACATTAATATTACACATGTATATCCTCTTTTTGTCTCGTGACTTTGCATCTATTTTTGATATTGCCTGTTCTACAGTCTGTAAACCACTTTGTTTGACTACTTTTCCATTTACAGTGCACTACATAGTAAATAAATAAGGCTGGAGCTGAGTTGTTTGCTTTCAAGGAAAGTTTTTATTAGATGATTAAATTGCCCCCACAAATAGAGCTGCTGCAGAGAAGGTGTGCCATTAAGCACCGAGCCCCCGTCAGCCTAGAAGGACTGCGGTGTGAATCACAGAGAGCTCCTTCTCGTAAACCTGTGGCGGCGAAGCCTTGAAAGCGGGTGTATGTTCACAGTGAGTACCTAGCCAAACACATTAGTAGATGAAATTTTCCGCTCTAATTGCCGTTGCACACGCAGGGTTATTCATCTGTGTTAACGCACTCATTGAGGGATACAGGTCAGAATAGGGTGAAACAAGAAACAACGCAGAGAAGATGAGAGAGGGAAGGCTAAAAACAGGAGACAGGAAAATACGGTGCGTCAGCTGATATCGGATGTAGTTTGCGGCAAGAAGCAGAAGCTACCTGACGGGCTCCGCCGCTGGGTTCACATGAACAGCGATGTGCAGATTGTTCCTGACTCGCTCCGTCAGGTAGCCGAGCAACTTTCTCCACCACATTGTTGTTTCTTGCAGACTCTGACAGAGCGAAGTATGCCCACAAGTAAGCAGACAACAGTTATATGAATCAAAATGAATGAATCTTTCCAAAACAGTCAAGTGTCAGGCCCTCTGTCAATTAATACATTGAACTGCCCCTGGCTCCCACACACTCGCTGCACTAATGGAGCTAAAAGCAGGAAAAAAATGCAGCATATGCCATGTATCATACTAAACAGCAAGCCGTTTTACCCAGTAATAAGTAGCTAGGTGCATTAAGATGAGTCACACCTGTCTCTATTAATTTTTAGCTCTTAGCATGCTTAATTCTTTTTCATTCATGGCCTTCTGGGTAAACAGCTACATTCAAATAAAGGCTACATGAAACAAATTCAAAGTGGTTGCAGAAGACATCCATTCATTCAGAGAGCAGACAGTCTGAAACGAGTAACAACTGATTTCCCGTACTGGGTATTTGTGTGGTTTCCCTCTCTGGCCGTCAACATTCATTGAAACACAAAACTGAATCCAGTAATAATCGTGCTACCAAGCGACAACCCCGCTGTTCTGAGGTTACAAGAAATCAGAATTCAGACTTGGAGAGTCACTCATGCAAAGGTCAACAGATTTAAATCAGCCCTAGCATTAACTGTTCAACCTTGAAACCCTGGGTCCTGACATCCATAAACACTGTTCCAGATCAGGAAAAATGAATAAAGAAATTAGGTATGTCAAAGGTTCAGGAAACAAAAAAATCTTCTTTTTGAAAAAGAAGCACAAAAACTTACAGGAATTTCCCACCGAGTTTTGTTTCAAATACTTGTTCCTGTTCACCTTGCGAACCTCCGACTTTCAGTACAACTCCAGGTCATGCCACCTACAGAAATAGTCTGACCATTCTGCAGGGGTTGGATGTATAAGTAATGTGCACGAGGAGGAGGAGGAGGAGGAGTACAGAGCGCTAGTGGATGATTTTGTGGAGTGCTCTGGGAGAAGCATCAGCGTCTGAATGTGAATAAGACCAGAGAGGCCGTGATCAGCTTTAGGAGGAAGAGAGCGGCTACAGCAACCTGTTCTTTGTGTGCTTCTTCTCTGTCCTAATGCATCTTTTTATTTGTTTACCTTCAAATCTCAGAAGAAATTAAGAAGGCTCAATGAGTGGATTTTGGAGACAAAAAAACTAGATTTTACAGTTAAAGAAGGTCATACTGTTTGTCTCTCCACTATTAACTGAGAGGCTGAAGCATACCCCGGGCTTTTAAAACTCAATTCGCTAAAACACAGATTAACAACACTGCGATAAGCTCTGACACTAATTTGACAGAGAAACAAATGCAGTGGTGAAGAGCAGTTTCTTCCAGCTCAGAACAAAAAAGTCTGGTCTTACATCTAAACTGGACTACTGTAAAAATATACTGAAGTTAGTCTATTATAGCTTTCTCTTTTAAAATTAATTAAAAAAAGAGAGATCACATTACTCCAATACTGCTTGTATTTAAAGCCTTACACGGTCTTGTCCCGCCATACGTCCATATGCTCCTTTAGATCAGCGTTCCACAACCCCCGGGCCACGGACCGGTATCGGTCCATGAGTCGTTTGGTGGCGGGCCGCAAGAGTTCAGGCACAGGTGTGAAATTTATGGTTTTCAGGGTTTTATTGTTATTTTTTAAATCGTTTTTATCGTTAACTCGGTTTCCCTGGGTCTTTTCCTGTCTGTTATAAATAAATCTTCTTTTTTTGGTACCAGTACTGGTTTTATTTTGTTGTATTTATCCGCGACAACTTAAAAGCCGGTCTGTGAAAATATTGTCCGATATAAACCGGTCTGTGGCGCAAAAATGGTTGAGGACCGCTGCTTTAGATCGTTAATGTCTGCTTCTCGGTCACTCCCGATCACCCCACAGTCAAAGCTTGTTGAAAAGGAGCTCGTCCCTTTGCTGTTTTTGCACTAAAACTCTGGAATGACCTCCCGGGTGACCTCAGACAAGCAATTATTTGAAATCTGGGCTGAAGACAAACCTTGTTCTGTCAAGTTGTTGGAAACTGTTGACTTCTGGAAGCTTGATCAGTGTTGGGTTGTTTAATGTAAACACTGTGAATGTGTGTACCATCATGTTTTAAAAGAATTTGTTTATTCTGTTTTATCTTAATGTGAAGAACTTTGGTTTTAAATGTGCTATAGAAATATGTCTATGCTGGGGCACGATATTTGAAAAGGAGTACGAGTACCTGGGCAATCACATCGACAACAGGCTGAACTGTAAAACCAACACGGAGGCTGTGTGCACAAAGAGGATGAGCCGGCTCTGTTTCCAAAGGAAGCTGGGATCCTTCAGTGTCTGCAGAAAATGATGAAGGTTTGCTATCAATCAGCTGTGGCGAGTTCAGTGTACTTTACTGTGGTCTGCTGGGGGAGCAGCATCAGAGACAGAGACGCCGACAGACTGACTAAACCGATCAGGAACGCTGGCTCTGTGATTGGTTGCAAACCAGACACAGCTGTGGCAGCTGTGGTGGAGAGGAGGTCACAGAACACACTGTTATCCATCACGGATCATGCCGACCACCTTCTGCACCGCTCGGCGGACCTGCTGCGGAGCTCCTGCGCTAACACGCCGATTCAGAAAACCTTTCATACATGCAAGAACTCTCTGCAATGAATCACATCTGCTGTCTAACTTTAACATTTTATTTCAACACAACACTCTTACAACACACACACACACAGGCTGCACTGCACTATTACACTCTTATTCTGAGCCACTGCTGCTTTTGCTATAATTAGTGAACTATTTTTGCTTTGTTGACTTTGAAAAATTTACTTTTACTTAATATATTTTAGTTAAATTCCTATTTTACTTTGTTTTTTAAATTTCAAATTCATTTTTTATCTTATAGAGTTATTTTTGTTGTCACACTGTATTTTATTTCATCAGTCATTCTACTTTTTTAATGTATGTTTGTGTTTAATTTACTTTTTAAATGACTATAATACATAATTTTCCAAATCTGAGATAAATAATGTGTATGACATTAATTATTCTCATAGTGCCCCCTTTTTGATTTCTCAAACAACACTATGTTTGCTTGTTTTAAAGGTTACCTCTCTTAAACGTGTTTCAGAACAGGCTAAAGTTGGCAGTGACTCAGTAGGTCTTAAATACGCTCAGTCCTTTAAAAGCTAAGTACAGCCCATCATTCAGTAGCTTGTACAGCGCCCTTCTGTGCCTTCTGTGACTTAATGAGTCAGTCACATTGTTGTGGAGGAGTATTTGTAGATTCTGTGAACTCTGGTGCGCTCGTGATCGCTGTACTGTTGCATGACCCAGTCTGGGCCAAGCTTTAGCTGTCAGACAGATGGTCTCCCATTTGACTCTAGAATGCTTTCATATAGAGAAGAGTTCACGGTCGACTCAATGACTCAAGCCCACATCATCACACCTCCATCACCAGGCTTGACAGTTGGTTTGAGGTGTTTGTGCTAATACGATATATTTGGTTTTCTCCAAATATGGAACTGTGTATTTTGGCCAAACATCTCCACTGTGGTCTTATCTCTCCAAAGGACATAGTTCCAGAAAGCCTTGTTCACTTGCAGATTTGCAAACCTAGGCTGTGCTGCTGTGTTCTGTTTAAAGAGACGAAGCTTTCTCCTGGAAGCTGTTCCAAACAAGCCATGCTTATTCAGTCTTTCTCTAACTGCATTATCATGAACTTTAACATTTAACATGTTAACTGAGACTTAGCTGAGCACCTGGCTACTTCTTACCCTCTTGTTTCCTACTGAGGCAGTAAGAGTGCATTATGTTTTTCACATTTCTCAATATCTTAAACAGAGATATCAGCTGTAAGGTTTTCTAGCTGTTTTCCATGTGGGTCTCTGAAAAAGATGAGAGAAACTAACTGTACCAAGGCAGATAAGTAGAGGTAATTAATCAAAATGGTAATGAATGCCTGAATCCAAATGTCTTTATCTTGTTTTTCACAGAAGAAACGAACAAGTCATTAACTGCAAATTGTGTCCATTGTCTTCCGAGCAGGTCTTCCAGGGATCTTTTAGATTACAGAAAAAATATACACATATTTGGGCCTTTGGGCTAGACAGCCAGCACCTTAAACATTTCTATAATCTCTCCTGCTGCTGTGAGGTAGGTCTCTACTGTGAATGAGATTGGAAGCCACATGCTTGTGTACAGCAGGAGTGTTTGCTGGATGACAAAAACATTAAAGGAAAACAAAAACAATGTGATTATCTCATAAAGATTAATAAATGAGAAATACGTCTGTCCTCTCATTCAAAATTCCACTTTGTTGACATTAGAGGCTTGAACAGAGATGCAGACGGGAGCTACCTTGCGCGGGGGGGCTAAATATGAACTGACAGCAAATAACTGTGACAAATGGCATCTGTGTAAAGTGCTTCATTTAGTGAAGATAAGCAACATAAGGACGGCAGTTTGAGACAGTTAATATTTAATGTTCAGAGCGTCACGGCAACATAATTCACTGCAATTATGTGCAAAACAAACTTCTCCAGCACAGTCTGAGGCACGGCAGCTTCCCTTTATAATGTGTTTGAAAGTTTCACTTTAGGTTTGCATGGGGTCAGTAAAAGAGCAGCGTAAAGCCATGGTTTGTATCACCCACCTGTTGCCTACACCTGACCCAAGGTTTGATCTGATCTTAATTCGGTCCCTTTTTCTTGGTTCTTGGTCTCCTCATTTAAAATTCTCAGAGGTTGCCTGGAATAAAACCTAATTAATTTTGCAATTCGTTCATTTCGCCCTAATCAGCGGAGCTGTCTGCAGTCTTCAGAATCGGTTCAGCGATTCTCTGCTGTTTGAGTGAATGCCTTCAGCATTAATGGAAGGCCATTTATGCGGTAAAGAAAGAAATGCACTGTACACAAAAGCCATCAAGAGAGTGTTGATCCATGTTGTTTCTATAGTAATGCACTGGTATTGATTCGCGGTAGCATGTGGTAAAGTGGCACACTGACAGCAGTGTGCAGAGCGTAGAGTTTGGTGCTGAGAGGCCCTCTTTCTTTCCTCTACAGGGTGGCTTTTAGCTGCACCGCATGCTGTGTGCTTTCAAAGGGGTTTCAAACTGGGCCTGATTCATAAAACTGGGAAACAGCAAATGCAGCGAAGACACATCAGAGCAGAGCACATGAGGACCTCTTCTATTGATTTTGGTAATGTACTGGATTGACTGGACTTGAATGTTCAGCGTGGAATTGATGTTGTGTCATGGGAATCTGCTGCACTATGTATCGGGGGAAAAGACAAGAAAACACAGGCATGTGTTTCAAATACATTCATGCATATATGAGTGTTGAGTTATACAGCATCTTGGAGGAAAACCAAGCTCATGTTCACTACACCGTCTGTCCAGCAGGTCTTTACGTGCACACAAATCACACGCGAGTTCACCTCACCTACACGCAGAGACACAAACACACATGAACACATCCATATACACATCCTGCCGTATTCATCAATCTGTCAGTTAAGATATTACAATCGATCGACTTCAACCGCTTATTAAATCGCAGTCCATCGTCCAATCCATCATCCTGTCTGTGAGGCCATCACTGCAATAAATGTACCAAATAATTGTATCAACGACAAAACTACAAGTAGCAATGAAAACAAGGATAATCCCCTGCATGCATGTACACCCATTCTCAGTCCCAGCTCGCCGCATACTGACAGTTGCTGAGGAGCCCTTTGTTACTGTATTTTAATGCAAAGTGTGTGTTATTTTCAATATGAAGGGGAACAAACCCACAAAACCCTGCTTTAGACAGGTTATCCTTCCTTCTCTTCTATCACAGCAATCCTCTGCATGTCTAAGGCCAAGAAGTGTGTCACTGATAGAAATAAGCCACTCCTTCCCCATGAATAATTATGTAGTTATAATACTTTATTTTATTACAATGTTCAGATGGTTAACTCTTTCACGCATAGTTGTCACTACAGTGGACAGCTTTTCAAAGGCTGTTTTCTTGTATTTGTGTCAGTGTCGATGGTATACTTGCACATAAACAACTACATTGGACACTGATGTGTCACTCCATATCAAATTCATAAGTCAAAACGTATGTTGTCCACCTAAGTGGACATGTAAAAAACTATTTGAAAAGTACATGTCTGAAAAAAATGAAGGTTAAAAAATATTTTTTTCATGTCTGAAGATGAGTAAAAATACTTAAGAAAAAAAATCCTGATTGAGGTTGTCATAATTCATGCATGAAAGGGTTAATGTTATTCAGTAGTCATAAAATATCCCAGTAACCAATGAGACAGTACTGGAAGGTGGGTTCCACAAGAGGGAACATCACTTAATATTTTCAGCTCTACTGAGAGTCAACAGGCTTAGAAAACTCACTGTAACTCAGTCCGGCTTGCAAGAGTCTAGCGACTGTGTCTAAAATGTGGAATGATGCACTATGTCTGTAGATTTGCAGGTAAGCAGGTATTGTCTTGATGCATGCTCAATATGGTAGGGACAATAAGGTCAAAGGTTGACCTGGGAGTAAGGTTGTAGAGTCGAAAAATGGCCATTAATTCATTTTTTATGTTTATTGCTAGTGGTGTAGACGAATCATGAAGCTAACTATTAGCAACTAAAGCTAATTCACCAGTCCGTGTGGAGACCTTGTGGCGCCATAGTGACTTTGTACATGTACCTGGTAACTGGTAAATAGATACCAAGTAAATACAGGGACAGTAGTGTTGATACTGATACAGAAACCAATACTTTTAACCCATAAAGGCAGCTTGTGTAGGGGAGAGCAATGTGTCATGATTATGAGATGTATCAACATCATTTTGACATATTCTGAACACATTTTGATGATCATTAAATCACTGTGATCTTTACTTCCCACAATACTTATTAAAAACACAACAAAACACACTTTTCAGCTTTTCATGCATTTTGAAACTGGTAGTTTTGGAGACCTGGGATGTAAATCTGTCTTTAAAACACTTGGGGTTGACTTCTCTTGCTTAAATGTGCTATAAGTTATAAGGAAAAAACATGACAGTCACCACAAAACAGTATTCTAATTTATATATTTACAGATCATACAGTAAAGACAGACTCATCTCAACCTTGCTTCTCTAACTTGATCCACATTATTAAAATTCACGACCTATCATAAACCCCCTTCAGATAAACGACGTATCTGGGTAGCTACAAGACATAAGTGAATTATTCAAGTTTGTACACCAGTCAAAAATCATCTCCACCTACGCAGGGAAACAAACCTGACAGCAGAATTTCATTTTAGCAGTCGGGGTGAAAGCGGGGCATTTTAATTAGAGAAAAGGATGTTCTTCTCTGTTGCAGCCCTGTTTCTGATTTAGGCTGATAAAGTGGGTTTATTCTTGCCAAGTACAGCCTGAAGTTTATTTGCACAACATTAACACGTAGCTGGAATGATAAAAAAAAATGTATGCATATACGAGAGTAAAGCAGATCCAATCAATGCCATGCCATAAGCATAAATGAAAAGAGTCTAAGAAGATTATATCAGCTTTACGCTTCGACACAAACAACGACAAATCAGGAGGCATTCCCGTCCCGGTACCTACCAAAACCAAACGACTATCAACAACTTTCAAACAGTATCCATTAAGAAGCTATAACAATTTAGAAAAAAATGACCATATGAGTGACTGCAAAATTTCGTCCAGCTTGCCAAGCACCTATTCAACAATTTGTCTGGTTTCGAAACAACACGGCAAATGTTATTTGATGGGTTGAGATCCTAATAAGCGAGAAGAACACACTTGAGGATGGAAAACATTCGTGCTGCAGCTTGCAAAACAATCTGACATTTACAAAGAATGATTATCATCTAGTTAATAACAGGACGGTGCTCTCAGCCTCTGTGAAAATAACAGTCGGTGCTGTATTTAAATGCAGCTTTTATGATTTCATCGAAATGAGGACACAAATGCAGAAAACCAAAAGAGGGAAGTGCAAAGGAAACAGGAAAAGAGGAGCTTTAATAATGAAAGTCGATATGAAACGCAGACATGCAAAAAGGGTAAACTCGAGGAAAAAAATAAGAGAAAAAGAGAAATGCCACGAAAGGAGAGGTACTAATATTATAAGATCAAACCAGGAATACTGAAACACGGGATAATCAAGGAAAAGACAAAAACACCTGCATGAAACACATCCGTCTGTGCACAGTGAAATGGGAATTTCACAATGAGAATCAGAATCAGGGTTCTTTATTAATCCCACTGGGGAAAGTGCTTCATTACAGAAACTCAATTAAAATATAAATATGAAAAATGTAATGCCTATTCTTCAAAATGAGTAAAAATAAGGCGCTCCTTTCAAAGTGCAACGTCTTAAAACAAATACTCCAAAGTTAAATGATTCTATGTCCAAAATCTACAGGATATAGCATGTGAAAAAAGTCCAGGTGTTCTGGGGAGGAATTGTGACGTATGATGGCCACAGGTAGGAATGATTTACTGTGGCGTTCTCTGGTGGAAGGAATCGTTTGCTGATCATAATCCTGTGACTGTCTAGCACGTCATGGAGAGGGTGTGAGAGTGTCGTACATGAGAGTCAAACTCCAGGCGCCATAGAAACATCCTGAACATCATCCAGCAGATATTAAGGAAAAAACACGTCTCTGACACATCCTATTACTGCTGAGTCATCAGAAAACTCTGAAAGTAGCAGGTCTCTGTGCAATACCCAGAGTCTGTGGTGTAGGGGGTGTAGAGAAACAGAGAGAGGGTGGTCCCCAGAGAGGCTCTGGTGTTGCTGACCTCACTGTCTGAAGCACAGTGCTGCAGGCGCACACTGACAGTGGTCTTACAGTCGGGCAGCCAACTATCAAGGTCACTAGGGAGGCATCCACCTGCATCGCTGTCAGCTTATCACCGAGCTGAAGTGGCCTGATGATGCTGAAGGCACTGGAGTAGTCAAAAAAACTCTCGCAGTGATCACTGGCTTGTGCGGGTGGATGTAGAAACAGCTGAGCAGGTAGAGAATGGAGTCCTCAACACTATTTGGGTTGGGGTTGCTAGGCGACCCGGAGGGTGTCTATGAGCGACTGACCATGGGAAGCAGCTTGACCAGTTTGAGTCTTTACAAGATGATTTGCGACGTCAGTGTCAAAGGTTATTAAGACCATCGGGCCACTGGGATGTGAGGTCTTTGGCACAGAAGAGGCGTGGCCTGTTACGCAGCACTGGGACAAAACAGGAAAACTGTTACAACACATGGAATCTTGCAAATATTGGAGTCACCATTTTCATTTATCAAAAAATATCCCCCCTGCTTGGTACCTCCAGTTCTTTTCCTACATATAACCAAGATGGCAATCACTGCCAGTGAGAAGTTTACAGAATGCCACTCAGTATTTGGACCACTGCATAATCCTACTGATACTGGTACTGTATTTGTCAGTGTGAACCTTTTTATGCAAACAGTAAAAGCGGTATAAGAACACATATATGCAATCTGAGACACAGCAACAGACAAATAGGCAGTGAAATAGATGACACAGACAGAAAAGCATCTAAGGTTTGGGAAAAGGTAAACTAAGAAATACAAACAAAACCATTGCAGCAGTAAATGTACAATTAATATGGTGAGGCCTGCGGTGAGGAATTTCAAATGTCTGCATCTTGCTCGGTTCATACTGGGCACTTGAATACAAGGAAGTACGGAGAGGATAACACACATTCATTCATTCTGAATTTTGGATACTGAGAAAAAAAGCAACCTAAAATTTAACTAGTAGGCCTTTACACAAATAAAAACACAAATTAACATTAGTACACTAATTATAGCACATAAAGTCAGTGATGCAGTGTGTAATTATGGATAAAACTGAATAGCTATGCAATAAAACTAATTATTCAGTGAATCAGCCATAAAAATAGCCATAAAACTGAATACCTAATGCTGCTTGACAACACTATTATATGTAAATACTCCATTGACATCGTGCTGATTTTTCGATGCCTGCATTATTGTACTGCTACATGATAAGGAGAAGGTTGGAGATCACAAGTAGTGATAAAAGGGGCTGCTGATGAAGTACTGATACTGAGATTTTCAGCTGACAGTATCACCAGTCTGGAGGGACAAGCGAGGGGAAGGAGCAGTGAGACAGGTGGATTGAGAGAGAGTGAGAGAATATTGTAGTCCATAGCCTCCACACAAGGACTACACGTGGAGCTGAGCTTTAAGCTTCACCCTGTATAACCATGAAGTAATAATCGCAACTGAAATATATAAAATCAACTCTAAACAACTGATCCCATGGTGCTTCAGATGGATAATGACTCAAAACATACTGCAAACGTGGGATATTCTGCTCTGTTGGGTTGACATCATCCAGCTGATCTCAACCCAACAGAGCATGCTGTTGAGCGATTAAATACAAAACAGAATGCAGACAGACTCACAAATTTGGTGATATCCAGGAGATCTTCAGGCTGTGACTGACTGGGTATTACAGAAACCAACCAAACCAACAAAACAATGTCCTTACATTTCAAACAATCTAAGTGTGTGTAATTATTTTTGAGCCTCTGAAAATGCGGAGACTGCGTGCAGACATGGCTAACCGTATGGCTGAGAACAGCCGGCCCGGGTTCGAGTCTGACCCGTGGCCCTTTGCATGTCCTCCCCTCCCTTCTCTTTCCTGTCAGTCTTCACTGTACCTAATAAGCCCAATAAAATAATAAAGAAAATGACAAAACTCTGTATCTCTGTGTATCTGGTAAACTAAATGTATCCTGTATTATTGAAATTATCAATAAATATTGTTTTAAGGGCATAAAAAGAGAGACATTGCTACTTTTTGCTATGTTTTAGGCCCAGCATTCTGTGTTTTTGGACCTCTGAGTGTATCTTTGCTCTAGTTACTGCTGTGTTTACGAAATTCCTCATTCATGTTCCCTTTGTTTAGTTCTTCCTGTTTTATTTTGGTAGTCTCCTGTTGTGTGCATTGTATTTAGTTTTGATCCCTGTCTAGTTTTTCCCGATTAGTCCCAGCTGTGTCCTTGCCTTGTTGTAGCTCTCTGTCATGTCATCCTGTTATAGTTCTGTTACTGTAGTCCTGCCCTACCTCTCTGTGTTTCCCTAGTGTTTGTATGCGTGTGGGTTTTCATGGTTTTCCTTTCAAAATAAAAGAAAACTTTGCTTTATTTGCTTGCATTTTCTTCATGAAATATTTTTTTTCCTCTTTCAGTTTAATAATTTCTCCTCAGTTTATGGCAGCACTTCACAATCTAAAGAAAAAGAGCTACAGCTGGACTGCTGAACGTGACACTGCAAGCAAAGAAGGGTAATTATTCAAAGTTAATATTACGTAAAGTGTAATGCTACAAGTGTAAAGCGGCATTTTTGTAGACGTAGGCAGACTGCAGCTAAAATTATTTAAAAAAATACTATCATCAGTGTTATTTTTCTCTTAAAGTTCAGGGCTGAAAAATCAAACATGTCAAACAGAGTTACTTTTAGCTCAAATTGTAAGATTACTCTAATTAATCTGACTCAGTTTTTAAGGCACATTCTTTGTTACAAATTTAATTTGATCTAACCCGTCATCATTCGTGTTTGCTTGTGACTCACTATCACTGAGGTTAAAAAGGTCGATTATCTCAGAGAAGTGGGAGGCAGCGTGATGCAGTTTTCCACAGATTTCTCCTCCTTAAACCTGCAAAGCTTTGGGCTGATTGTGGCTCTGTGGATCTTGGACCTTTGAATGTGGGGAGAACCTGGATCTGATCACATTTTGCAACATGTTGTAAATTGCATATGCCTGTCAATTTGATATATATGTATATATATAAATGCAGAAAAAGCACAAGAAAGGACATAAAACTAAAAGAGACAAAGGACACTAACAGAGCTGTTTCATGTTGTCCACTTCACATTTTCAAGAAGCAAGGCAACTCTATAATTATTTCCTGAATGCAATCTGGCTAAAAAGCACATTTATCTTGGTCCTTTGTGGGAGAAGAAAATGCAGGCAGGAGAGCAGAGGGGTAGTGAGAGGGAGATGAGAACAAATAAGGGCTGAAAGAGAGAGAGAGAGGGAGCGAGAGAGCTGGGGACAAGTGGCTGAGGTAAGATGGACCAGGAAAGGTTGAAAGGAGCACAACAACAGAGATGAAAGACTGCCAGAAAATTGAAAAAGACTGAAGAGAGACAAAAGGTGAGCTGGAAAGGCAGTGGGCAGTGAGTGGATGGAGGAAGGAAACTAAGAAAAAAAAAAAGCCAAATAAAACACAACAAGAAAGAACGAAGGAAGAAAGAAAGAAACAAAGAGAGATTGCAGAGAGCAGAAAAAAATGAGGTGGGAGAAACATTTTGCAGGCAGCCTTTCAGTCAATCATAATCTCCTGGGTGTTGGATGTGAGCGAAAGAGTGCAATTTTGCAGTGGTTATCATTATCATCACAGCTATAATCATAATCAGGGTAATTCCTGTGTGGCGAGATGGAAAGGCGGATGGCAAAGGGTGATGGAGGAGTATGAAATGTCAGACAGGAGGTACAAGGGCATTACCGAGTGTAACCATGGTGAAATGCACAAGAGAGACAGCGATACAGTAGGCGGATGAGAGCAGAAGAAGGACAGGGGTGTAGAAAACAAAGCCACTGTTTAACTGAACATTAGCCTCTCCTAATTAAATCAGACAACCACAATTACCAGCATTACAGACCCTGTGTACTGCGCGAGCAGTTTTCAGGACATGAAAGAGCAATGGCAATGTGATGAAAGAAAAATATAACAAGTATTTTTATCACGCTGTAGAAAAAGGAAGAGAAAAAAAAGATGCTGTTGTGACTGCCCAATTTTGACTCATTTCATACAGCTGCGGCTGCCCGCTGTTTAGCTGCTGCTCCTACCGCTATCAAATGATAAAAAATCAAAATAATAAAAATAATTGTAGTTAAACAGCGCCGCGCTTTCTCTGACATATTCCTGCAACTTGGATCATGAGCTGGAACCTAAAGTGGAGAGTGACAACAGAGTTTTGTAGATAAAAAGGGTTTTATTTAAGTTTTAAATAAGTGAAAACCCTGCTCGCAAAAATTAAGATAAAATAAAATAAAGGAACACTTTGGAAACATATCACATCTCAGTGGGAAAAAACAGAAATCATGCTGGATATCTACAATGACATGCACTGGGTAGTATGTTAGGAACGAAAGGATGCCACATCATCAAAAAATGATGCGGCACTTTACTGGAAATTCATTGCATCAACTGAAAATGATTCACTCAGTAGTTTGTTTGACCCCCCGCGTGCTCGTATGCATGCTTGACAACTAAAAGAGCTTTTCTCAATCAGCAGTTGAACTGAAGGGTCAGGTATTATATGAATAATCTTGAACTGTGAATCAGTCAAAGCTACTCTGAAAGAGTCTGCTAAATATGTAATATTTATTAGACTATTAACTGTAGTAAGATTAGAAAATGAGCATTACACGATCCCTTTAAGTGACACACGCTTTTTTACAAAGTACAAAATCTTCATGTGCTTTCACACGAAACCGCAGCACACAATACAATACTTTATCAAACTGTACTGGAGAACTTTCAAGGCCATCCCTTTAAGTGCAGCATAATGAATCACAGTATAATAATTACTGACAGTCAGAAATTATGGCTGTAGTAAAATAGGCCAAATAGGACTTAATTGGAAAAGTGGGAAATTAAAATGAGAGGGAGAGGATTGAGTGTGTGCCACCGAGAGGACAAGAGAGGAGAGTCGGCAGAACCTCAATTAGGAAGGTAGTTTCATCAGCTCTGGAGACTGTAACGCAACAGAGAAGTGAATACTTCACTTTAAGGCAGGGGCTTCAAGGATATCTGTAGGAATACATACCAAATATTAAGGCACATGCATATCCACATGAATAGTAGATTTTAAACAGCACTGGCACACAAACAGGAAACAGTTCTAATTGCTAGATCTGTGAGACACAACTAGGAAAATAAAAGTTCTTCTATGAGAAAGAAACTCTTCTAAATAAATAGTTCTTGACAAGAGACATACAGTGTAATCAGGAGCTTACTACAGAAAATATACCAAGGTAGCCGCAGACCTTATGCGACCTGAATCAAAATAGTATTTTACCTTGACAAACGTTAGGCTCTATTCATGACGGCTGCACCAGTCATTTCAATCCAACACTGGCTGGGAGCCAAAGTGGTCAGGTGCTGGTAGCTTAAGTTCATCCTGAAAGCACAGCCGGTGTGACCCACTTGCTGGCACAAAGATTTTTTTCAGTTCTCTTTTCTATTTGGCTCTCTGTGATGACAATTGGTCTGGGCAGTGATGAAGACACAAAGGGAGGGAGGGAGCGAAACAGCTAGTTATAGAGCTGTTTATTATTTTACCAAGCAGCTGCTGCCAGCAGATGTTAACCCCCTGACCCCAGGGCAAGTTTTAGAAACACCCACTTGAGAAAGCAAGCAGGGATCCAGCCTGTAAGAGCTTCACAACAGGGAGCCACAGTAATGTCTCAACTTTGAGACTCGAGAAACTCTGAAGAAATGACAAGTGACACTACTGCTACTCAACCTGTTCAAAAACATATGATGTGATGCACCAGAAAGCGGAGAACTGCATCTATTTTAGTCATAATTTGACTAGGAAACTTCTTTATTAAAAATTTCATGCCCAGCAATCGTCTAAAAATAACTGCAAGTTGGATTTTAATAGCAGATGCAGCCTGGTTCTGAATCCTTCAGGGTGGAAATTGTCCAGTTTGGCAGAAAGCTGCTTATGATGAGATTTATACATCACTGATTCAGCTGCAGAAACTAGCTTAACCAACATTGTTTTTATTAAGTTTTAGCATTTAGCAAAAATGTCCTTTCAAGTTAAAGTTGTTCCATCTAGCTGCAAACAACCCGTTTCAAAAGGTGTTTACTTTGAAGGTGAAGTCTCAGTCCCAGTGTTCACATTGGTGAGTGTTGCAGACAAGTGGGAATTTTCTCTACTAAGAACCTAAGCTGACTGCGACAATTTGTTAGAAAAACAAGCCCTTGTAAGGAGGATTTTGTTGCAATAGTTTACACCTCTTTCTTTGCTCTGCAACTTATTCGGGAATAAAGATTTTTCCCAGATGGTGACCAGCGGTTGCTAGGGGTTGTCAGCCAGTCTTTAAGCCTGTGTGACTGAGAGCTAACTTGTGCATAAAGAATATCTGACCAGTTCTGAGTGAACAGAAGAGCTAAATTGGACAATTACCCCAAATTTATCATTTCCCTGCAACTTCAAACCACATAAACTTTTTGCAACAAAGTTTATTTGAGACAAATATTTGTTGCCAGTTTTTTACCCGTACAATATTTGTATATAATCACTAGCCAGCCATGTGGCACTTTTCAAACTCTTCATTATTCATTATTCATAATTATTCACTGGTGAGTCGCACAAAATTCAACCACAGATACAAATTTTTGTGATCGTTTAAACTCGTTGAAATTTATGCACAGGCAAGGTACGTATCTGACATGTGAAACACACGGAAAACAAAACACTCCGTTCACAGGGAGATGATGAATACGAAATGAGAAAGAATTGGGATTTATAAAAAGTTAAAAAAAACCCCCATATTGATGTTAACAATCACTGTGTGCGTCAGATGTCATTTTGAGATCTTTCCCACATTTGAAAAAGCAGAGATTTGATTTTGTCTTAAAATTTTCTATTTCTAAAAATGATACATTTAGCTGAGATTTTGTAGACCTTTTAAATTTTATAACAGAAAAGAATACAGATCAGAGACTTGGACGAGGCAAATATAGCAGTATTTTTATGACATCATCAAGTTGATCTGCTGTAAAGAGTGAGCAGTCATCATGCTCTAAAGATCTGAAGAGCTCTCTTAGCCCTTCAGGGAAAAAAAGGTCACGGATGTTTAAAAAGATTCAAATTATTGGTTTATTTTCAAAATCATTCCACTGTAAGATGAAGCATCTGTGTCAGATATAGATTTCAAATCGCTGTCAGTCTGTCAAAGACCGGCTTCGGCAAATACAATCAAGAGCAGGATTTGCAGAACACCTGTTGGAGTCAAAGTGCATGAAAAACCTTCACTGTCCATAAAGAATATTGAAGTGTGTCAACAAAAATCCCACTAATAAATAAAGAAATCCCTGTATGTGTATCTTTGTGTCTGTTCTTTGCATTCAGACATTGTTGTCCGGCTCACTGATGCTACTTATAGAAGTGTATTACAGAGTTGGAATCTGGATGAAACATAAAATGATATAACATTAATGTAATTCACATGATCAGTCCTGCAAACACAGCTGTGCCCAATCAAAACTGGACTGGAGAACAACACTAAAGCTTGAGAGAGAAGTGTTCCTGAAAGACATCGAACAATGTGGAATGTGGAATGTCAGCACTGAAAACTGGAAATTGCTTATCACACCAGTACAAATGCTGTGCATGAACACCATGAGAAAGGTTTCAGCATAAGCCCTATCTCTCAGAGGTTCTGGGTGATTGAGGTGTAAGGTAATTTGAGTTTGGATAACCCCACACAGTCAGTGTGAAGTCTGGATGAGTAATTTGATGATACTGAAGTAGGTGCAATCAGCAGTGCTGGAGGGCAAGTAAATAGGCAGATTTAAAACAGGCACTAGTCTAATCCTTTGCTGTGGATAGATGAATCAAAGAGCTGTTGTCACAGTAACAATTCACATATTTGGCACAGACCACTAGCTGCTTTTTGAGAAAAGAACCTCGAGAGTTTGTTTGCTGGAGAATGGTGGTAGAAGTGTTACGGTTTCGTCATTGCCTCGGGGACGGGGAGGATTACAGTCACTGATTCAACTATGAATTTTGCACTGCAGCAGTTTTCTTGAAGATAATATGAGGTCACCTGTTTGAAAGTTGAACCCGAAGATGACTTTTCAAGAGGATAAATATCGATCTAAGTGATTTAACAAATGCATTAGGGCATGGCTTGAATGAAGAAAGAGAGGGTTATAGAATGACCTGGTAAAAACCCAACTCATTAAAATACTCTTAGGGTTTTTTGAAAAAGGCAGAATGTGAAAGAAAACCTGAGGAGATGTCAGAGAAGTCAACAATTTACACACATTTTCTGTCATGACTGTGTTTACAAGATGACTTGGTGTTCTCCCTTAACTGACAACCGAAGGAACTGAGATTATTATAACTGGATGTACTGTGTGATAATTTGATTGACCTCAATTTATGCACTTGACAGCTGAGTCATGCACAAACATGTTATTCAATGCTAAAGTTTGCATTCACTAAACATTTCAGTATATATTTAAAAAATGTTTGCAAGTAACGACAAACACATGCTTTTATAAACTTAGTTAGTGAATTGGGATACCACAGCTATCTATCTATCTATCTATCTATCTATCTGTCTATCTATCTATCTTTTTTTTTAACAGAACAGAAAGACAATCCAGATCATGCCATACCATAATCTTCTATTACAATAAGGATTTTGGGATTCAAAGTTCACAGAAACCACACAGTATATTCATTTTCAGAGACAAATAGAGGCTTTGGAGTATTAAAATAGGTGTGAGAGTAGTGGAAGGAGGAGATGGATGGATACGGGCAAAATGATTCAAGCCAGGTGAAATGCATCAAATTAGAGAAGATAAGGGGAGAATAAGAGAAATTGAGCTATTAAAATGGGAGCATGACTCTGAGGGGGGGAGAAAAAAACGGAAGGAAGAGAGAGAGGGAGAGAGAGAGAAGATGAATAGACGTAGGGATGAACAGAAGGAAAGAGAGGGGATGAAAGACAGAAAGTTGGAAAAGGGAGAGAGAGCGAGAGATAGCGAAAGCAGGTGTAAGATTCATGGAGAGCACTTATCCCGAAATATATATGAATCTGTGGCAGGAAATGAGACAGATGCAGAGGAGAGAGGAAGAAATAATGGCAGGGAGAGAGCTGCCAGGTTAGAATGACTCTTGCTCAGAGAAGTTGCCTTGGAAAGTTTGGTGGTAATGGTGATGGATTTGGAGGAAGAAGGACGGGCGGTGGGGGCCGTGGCAACGGATGCTGAAGATGGTGATGATGGTGTGTGTGTGGTGGTGGTGGTGTTGGTGGGGGGATGTCTCTATCTTCCTTGGCCCTCTAATAGCCCTTCATCAGAGCCGTCCAGCACTGACAAGACTCTAATTGCAGCACCTTGCAGCAAGGATCATTTTTACTCTAATTGTAGTGAAGCTGAGATGGAAGTTATTCAGAGGGGTCACGTGGTTGGATGGAGGCAGATGCACACCCAACACCTGTATTCATCCACCTTTGCATGGCTGCATCTCACACTGTGCGAGAGAGGGCAGCCTGTCCAAAGGTATAATTAGCTGACAGGTGAATTATGACTGCCAGCCTGTGCTTATGTGGGTGAATGCTAACTGCACATTTGTCAATGACTGTGTGCCCTCGCTATTGGACTTATTGAAAACTTTGAGCACACACTCAAGCTTTACATTGCGATTCTGCCCTGCTAGCATCAAAAAAAGTCAAGGGCATTGTGATTTTTAGTATTTACAAAGCTCCACCAACTCAAAATGTTGTTTTTCCCATAGTGCTGTTATTTCACTGAAACATTTTTCCTGGTTAACACCAAGCAACTTATCAACCTTAGCTTAAGTAGTCCCAAGCCTGACTACAAAGAAGGGTGATACCTACAGTAAGACTGAGGAGAGAACAAGCACACTGACACAGCAAAATCAGCTTAGTCCAACTAAACCTGTGATTCTCATTTTCACCTGGAGGCTTCCTTCTATAAAGCAGCAGGAGAGATCACCATGTGCAAAACAAACACAAAAATTAAACTGGTTACACCCATTCATTACTCAGTGCTCCATCATCGCAGTCAGGTTCAACAGTAAAAGATGTAAATTTTTATGTTAGCAAGACAAGATATGGTCTAATTACAATCATTAAAAAAGACAATGAGACAATGATAATTAGTAAATTCTAGGTTAGGTGTCTAGTCGTTGCAGGAGCACACCTGCACTCGCAGCCCCTACCTCTAACCCACAGTGTGCTAGGCAGACGAGCTCTTCCCCACTTAGCGCTGCAGCTGCAGGGCACATAGTGGTCTTTACTTTATCTGAGCCTTGAGTTTCCTCCTTGTCATCTAAAAGTATTTGTTTAGTTTTTACACCAACTTTGGCTCTAAAAATTTAGACAGCTTTCCTATGTGGGGTTTGCACGCTCCCCCTCTGCCGGATATTCTGGTGTCCTCCTCTAGTCCAGAAACACGACTGTCACGTTAATTTGAAATTGTCCATGGGTGTTTATGTGAGTATGTGGTTGTCTCTCTGTGTTAGCCATGTGTCTAGGGTGTACCCCGCCTTTGGCCCAATGACAGGTCAGGTAGTCTCTAGTCCCTTCATGATGCTGAGTGGTTAATTTGTTAAGAACATGGATGGATGGATGGATGTTATTCCAGTGCTGAATAACTAAAGTTTGCACTTCAGGAAAAGGTCTTCGTCCATACTGACACAGCTCACTTGGCATGTTTGTTGATATGGAGAATACAAAGGATGAAAATGAGCTTTGTCAGCATTTCCTGCACATTTTGTAAAAGTGCTACCCTTTTACCTTACTCAGTTTTGGAACTATCTGACTTTGCAATATATTAAATGGAAAGGCACATCCTTTTAAAAGTATATTTGTTGGCTGTGGACAGATGGAGGCGATGCTAACTTTGACTGCCCCCTTTGCTGTGCAGCTAGTTGCAGCAGTGTATATTTGTGGGCCAGGAAAGATCTCTAGACTGTTTTAACTACAACAGCAGTTTGAAACATGGACTTTCTGTTACATATTTTTTTTCCAACTATCTCAGCATCCACCTGAAAATCATCAGGGTTATTTCCTCTTCCTTTGAAGAGGTCCTCTAGAGCAATATAAATATATATTGTATAACTCTTCACGAGCCGAGTGGTACTCTACACACTGAGTAAACCAACCTTTACACCATATGAAAAAAAAATCAGTGGATTTCTCCTTTAATATGCTCGAGCCATCCTTGACCCTAAAAATGATTTAGCTCCATAATAAACCATAAAGATAGAGTTTTGTTTGAATCCTGTCTCTCTTATCGAAACACAATGGACACCCCGGGTGCATTTCCTACCTTGTGTAAGCATCTGCGAATCCAGTTTTTAATACGATAACAACATCTTTTCTCAGCACAGAAATCCAAGACACATTTTCCATTTAAATACCAACCGCTTGCTTTGCGATGCCTCATTTAAATGAGCCTCCCACCTGTGCACTGTGCGCTCTGCACCTGGCACCGAAATATCACACAGATACACAAAGTGAATTCCAAGGTCAGGAAATTAAAACAGTGAGGGCTCTGCATGTGTTGGTTATTGCACTGCTACAAAAAAATTGGGCCCTTAGGGTCAAAACACTGGTCCTCGGCGTAGACGTCCTTATTCCAAAAAGGCAGGCTCTTTCAGGAATCATGGACCCGACACACACAGACACACAGACACTTCATGCACAGGGACCACCCTGAAACTTGATGACTGTCTGGGCTGTGTGGCGCTTTGCAGGACAGCCTTGACCAGCGAGATTTTACCAGCGCTCAGCAGTCCAGTGAGCAGGACTGGGAACTGACCCAACAACAGAGCCCAACAAGGGAGGTGTCACGGGCCGGATGTGCTGCAGATATTAATGATTAGGTGCTATCATACAAGTGGGAACTCAGTGTGGTTTTGACTGAAGAAACTGTTGCTCTGGGTTTTTGAAAGTGACATTTTGTACACTGTTTAGTCAAAACAGCCTCTGATAAACAGTCAGTAAAGTAACTAAAGTGACAGAACGGGAAATGGATGAAAGGATGAGTGCGAAGTGGGATGAGATGAGACAGGAAGGATAAGAGGGGAAGGGATAAAAGTGTGACAGCAGAGAGAAAGACCGAAGAGATAAGGGATGAAGGCTCCGAATGGAGACAGACAGATGAAAGGATGAGCGAGTAGCATGGATGACAGAATGAAGTAAGAGAGGTAAAGTGGAATGAGAAAATAAGGGGAGAAGTGACACGAGTATGAGGGGCAAAAAGGGAAGTGAAAGGGGAGTGATGTACTTGGAAATAGAAAAAAAGGGAAAGGGTAAAGTAGGGTGAAAAGGGTTACAAAAACTGAATAGTTACAACTCCACACAGAGCAAACGTTTTAACAGGTAAGGACTATGAAATCAGTTTGGGGTTACTGATTAACTTGAACATAATGGACTGCATTAACTGGATGAAAACAGTTGTCAAAATCAACTGTTTTTCTGACAAATGGTGATTTTCACATGACTGCATGACTACAAAGCCTCCTACTTTGTATGCGATGTCAAATACATTGCACAAACACACAAATGGATACAAGCGACACTGTAATGGGGAGGTTTGTGTCAAATCTGGCAGCAGGTGTCCACCACCTGAGGTCAGGTACACAGGGCCAGATGGTTACTTACTTTTCAGAGTAGAACCAGCCCTTTGGCAACAACTCTTCAAAAGAAAACCAGGTTTTGTTCTTTGTGACCACATAGTGCGGGAAATTAGTGTACTCCTGAAACAGTTTCACTAATGTTTGATAATAACTTTAATTTCAGCGCCAATGTTCAGTTTGTTGGACAAATAAGCAGCGGGGAAGTTGGATATTATTCTGTGTGTACTTACAATCGTGGTGAGTGAGAATTTGTCCTTTTTTAGTGGTAGATATGAGCAAACTCAGGTTGCTCTCTATGATGCCAAGTTATAAAAAGAGAGAGACAATCAGCAATCTCAGAAATGTGATAAAGAACAGTAATACAATATATAAGACATATCGTTACTCTTGTTTTGAGCCTTGAATTCAGCTCATTGGCTGTCTCCATCTTTGTGTTTTGAACCCTGATCAGACAAGTTAGTCTCCAGTCACAAAGGCCTAGAGAACAATTGGTAATCACCAGAAAAGTGTGTATTCCCCACCCAGTGTGAGTGATTGCCAGATGTTGCAAGCAGTTATGGGGTACTGCGCTGAAAACCTCCGTGTGACTGGACTGGTTGCTAGCAGATAGCTGTGCAGGCCCATACCCACCTATGGGCTAAGCAATGGTGACACTGAGAAATGTGTAATGCAAACTGGACATTCGGACAGTTGTTGTTTTCAGGGTAAGGAACAACGTTTGCTTTGAAGGCAAAGGTTGTCTAGAACAGCGGTCCCCAACCTTTTTTGCGCCACGGACCGGTTTATGTCTGACAATATTTTCACGGACCAGCCTTTAAGGTGTCGCGGATAAATACAACAAAATAAAACCAGTATTGCTACCAAAAAAAAGATTTATTCATAAAACATGGGAAAAGACCCAGGGAAACCAAGTTAATGATAAAAACGATAAAAAAAGAACAATAAAAACCATAAAAACTCTGAAAACCATAAATTTCACACCCGAGCCTCAACTTTCGCGGCCCGGTAACAAATGACTCATGGACTGGTACCAGTCTGTGGCCTGGGGGTTGGGGACCGCTGGTCTAGTTTGTGTCACGTGTTATCAAGATCCACTACCTCTTGGTGATTGGTTAGTGAATGCTTGCAAACAAGTTGGCATCGTCCAAACAAACTACAGACTACTAGCAACAATCTACTAGTGACCAAAGCAATCACAAGGTTTTTGGTGCAGTGCCCTCTTTGCGGTAAATTTCACCCATTAATGGCCAGCGACCTCCAGGAACCACTCTCCACTCAACTGGTTCCTGGACTACACATTTTCCCCTAACCAGCAGAAGTTTTTAGGCAGTCACCAACCAGTCTCTGTCTTTTGTCTTAAAACTTGTGATATGACTTGAGTTAACATTTTCAGATCATAAATCAAGTAAACAGTATATAACTTCCTTATAGACTTCTATATAATCAGTCTTCTTTCTTCAATCTGAAGAGCTGATCCGTACTGACTCCTATAATTTATACAGGTTTAATAGTTCTGCATTGGCTTTTTGGAACTGAAGCCTTTGTGTAGGTTTTCTCTTGCACTGCATCTAAATATCTGGGTGCTACTGTATAATGCTGACTGTTGTTGTCTTTTATTTACACTACAGCCTCATTCCATAGGTTAGTGCAATGCCAGAGTCCCTCCTGGTAATTCAGTACTTTAGGCTCTTTTTAAGTTCCTATTTGAACCAACTGAGTGGACACTCAGTGTTCCCAACACTTAACAGGACAGAGTACCTAAGATAGTTAACTATCAGTGTCACAGTGGTATTTCAACACAAAATTAAAATCTGCAGTAACACTGAAAAGGAAACTGTAAAGGATGTGAAAATAGAACACCAGGTAAATAAAGAAAAGTAAAACCTGGGAAGTTCAAGAGATTTTTATATGGCTTTGTTGTACAACCAAACCTCTGTAGTAGTGCAGGCTTCTACTAACCCACCGCTGGAATCAAAGACACAACACATGGAAACAAAGAAATGCATGACAATAAAGAGGGGAAAAAAACCATATCAACCACAAAAAAAAGTTTTTTAACTTTTCTCCAAGTTTTTAGCTACAGAAAGGAGGCGATGATTTAAGATTGACAATAATAGAAAAGGAACTACAGTAGATTAAAAATATTTGATGTTTATGTTCTTTCCAAATAAGACGTGACAAAGGGAAGTTATTCAGCAGGACGCAAAAGATAAAGGGGTTGAGTGGGATAGAGACACTGAGGTTATATGTATCACAGAGCTTAGGGACCAAACGAAAACCCTAATCTCTCAGTACTCAACATTTTACAAGGCTGACTTCTGTATTCAGACAGACACGCTAAGACGAACTGAAGGGAAAAAAGCAAGGACAAGATTTAATAAATATTGTTAGGTGGTGGGGGGGCGCGAACATTTTTCTTGTAAAAAATGGGGGGCCTGGCAAAAAAAGTTTGGGAACCACTGGGTTAGTAGAAGTTACATTATAGACAACTGTGGCAACAGTGTTACAGTGTTTAATTGTAAATTCTCGGGCGATAACATCATGAACTGAAGACAACATTTGAAGTTGCTCCTTAATGCAAGACAAATGTTTATGTTGCTGATATGAAGAAGCATACACAGAGGAAAGATGAGAGCAGCTGTTGAACTGGGAAGCTGGGATCGCTTTTAGAGTAAGTACTGGCGTATTACACATGTGGCTGACAAGAAGTTAATTTGCGTTTTAAACAATGAAAGCTCACTCACACGGAGAAATTGTTATTGTACTGAGAAGGAGTGTCTTCCAGCCCGTGAGTCTGCGAAGTAAGCTAAGTTTGATTTAATACACTCTCCATCATTTAATCATGCAAAACCCACAAACACGGCGATGATTTGTTTGGCTGTCAGTTTGTTCCATTTCTAATGTGAGCCAGACTGTCAGCAGAATGGATCAAGCTCTGTTTTGGTTTTAAACCATTAATCCTGGCCTGTCTTTGTGCTTTCACCTCGTCAGATTTACAAGACAGAAACCAAACCGTCTTCAGTTTGAGCCCTTCTAGGCTCTAACCTTTAGCCGCTACCCAGAACAGAAGAGTTTCTGGTCCCTATACAGGCACTTTGACAAACTTTCATGTTAGTCATGTGTTCATTCTATAGATTTTATCTCTGCTGATGACTGTGGGATTTTTTTTGTCCTCATGTAGCAGAGTTGTTATACTGCTTTACTCTTTTTTTGTCACCTCTGCTTTCCCACGCTGTCAAACTGTCCTTATCCTCAATTCTGTCGTCATCGCTCTGATCCAGTAATCTTCATTTTGCCTTCTCTGAGCCAATCAGTCTCTGTTCCACGTTCAGAACTCGTTGCTATTTTGTCATTCTGCCTGTCAGGCTGATATACAACCATCCTCCTCCCAATCTGCCCCTCATCCTAAATATTTCAAGTTCCATCAAAAGTCTCCAAGTGCTTCCCTACATCACCAATGTTTATAGACTCTGGAGTCATGTTCTTTTTCCTAGACTTGTTTAGGACACAACTTTTGCTATGCTGGTTCATCAGTTTAAATTTCAAAAAAATCTTTTTTACTATCAGATTTTCACTACTTGGTAAAATAGCACAATGATAGCTCAACATGGTTATTGTTAGCAGTTTCAAACAATGTAAAATGATATCATGTCATCGCCCCTTCGATAAACAATGACTATACCATTGTTTTCGCTAAGGATGTAAAATATGGACATAGGCTCAGGTGCCTTAAACCTGTTTTCTTTGTAATGGTCAGTAGGGGACTATGTTTCACAGGAACCAATCCCAGCTGCTGAGAGTCGGGCAACAGGTAGGATACACCCTGGACAAATCACCAGTCTGTCGCAGGGATAACACAGACAGACAAACTTCCATTTGCACTCACCTTCACACCTATGGGCAATTTACCTAACCCCACTAACTGCATGGCTTTAGGCTGTGGGAGGAACCGGAGAGAACCCACCCAAACACAGGGAGAACATGGAAACTTCACAGAAAAAGATCCCATCTGGATGGTGGATTCAAACCCAAGACGTTCTTGCTATGAGGCAACGTTGCTAACCACTGCATCAGTGTGGTCCAGTTGTATGAAAGTTTATAGGAAAACAGACTTTGACTCCTTTGCTCTATATGGCTTATACTGATGAGTATAGGGCCTCAACATAGAGGCAAAAGTATGTTAAGACTTGCTTTACTGTGTGGTCAGCAAGTTCCATGACAATCCATCAGGCTCGCAGTCAAATTTTCCATGACATCTAAATTCAAACAGCTAAAATAGTGAAAACGAAAATGCTCAGCTTGAAGCTTAACAACAGGATGTCAGTAACCATGCGGTAACTATGTCTACCTTTATATAAATAATCATTAATGACTTTTTTACTTAGCCAAGCCTTCCAGTAAGCCATGTAGGAACATTTACTGGTCCAGTTCTTTGCATTTAGCTTGCGCCAATGCTGTTTAGCCTACTCTACATTTTATGCTTAATATACTGGCTTTAGCACATTATATAGAACGTTGATATTGGTAGGATATCCTCCACTATACGACTGTAAACACTTAAGAAAGCTGTTGTGGTTTCAGAGCTGTAGTACTCATTCTCATTCTTCTCCTCACCGGGCCTCACCACCAGCATTGTGGACATTGTGGAAGTATTTCTTCAAATATGTAGTAGAATTCCTCAGCAGCTGACAGGCACTTAATATCATCCCAGCACGAAATACCGCAAATTCTTCCACGAAATAAATATTCTCGCTGACCTCAACATGCTCAGTGATGCAACCATAGGATTGGATATATTCCACTCATGCTGCAGTCTTTGGGGTTTGAAAATTAAAGTGTTGCGGAAATGAAAAAAACTGCAGTTCTAATGTCCGATTAAGACTTGTTCCAAAACGGCATAATGGTGGAAAAGTTAGGACTATCACCCCACACCCAAAGAAGCTTCCTGGTTTGTTTCCAATGTATCTCTCTTCTGGGTTCTCCCATAGTCCAAGCACATACTGCACAAGTTAGGGGTACTTTAAGTCTACTTAAGTGTGTACTACTTTAAGTGTATTTTTAATTAAAAGTACTCATAAGTGGTCCGTAAAACTAGAAAAGTTCTATATAAATATAAATACATCTACACTATATTACAAAGGCAAAGTGAACTGCCTTACTCGCACATGTTAAACTGGGGAGCTGAAGTGCATTAGAAAGCAACCTGTTACAAAACCTGTTTCTATGGATAGATTCCTCCTTCATAGCAAATGATCAGTGGGTAACTTTTTTTCATAACTCACCCATTTGGATCTCGTAATTCTTAAAGTTAAGGACATACACGGATTCCTCTTTGCCTTCAACTTTGTCTCACCTTTACTAATTCGATTCTCTGAACTTGACTTCCTCACAATGTTTGTGCTGCTTGTGCTTTTTACAGAACATGTTACCCAGCCTGCCCCGAGGCCTTTGCTTAAGATTCTAATATTACATCATCTCAGTAGGTATTAGCATTCTGACTCAAAAAACCAACAAGGCAGGAGCCAAAATGCCAATGTTGAGGCTTCAAAATGTATATTCCTGAAACCAATGAGTGATGGCACAGTGACTATGTCCATCTTTTACATAGATTTGGTGTTTCGACTGCGCTGCTGTTTGCTAAGGAGTCGGAGGGAGATTGAATCATTGAGAACTGGTGATTGTCTAATTCTGTCACAATGAAAGTGACAGAGAAAAGCAGTAAAATATTTACCAGTAATTGAATGATTATTTGAAAAAGCAACTGACCTGATAAAACACGATACATCACAGTTTAGAGCACTTGTTAGACTTTAGCACGTTACTTTGTAAATCTATATTTTGTCCAATTAGTTTTGTTTACTTAGAATGAAACAAAGAATATCAGGTAAATATAGACAAAAGCCTTCCTCAGCTTAACTTTTTGAGAACTATTTACAGTATTTATCTGGACTTTGCTATAATATAGCATGTGACTTTACCAACCGAACCGGACCGAATGGACTGAACCATTACTCTCTAATGTCTTAGATACTATAAACCTTTTTGTGCATGTTACATCAGATCGCTATTATTAGATAATTATTACTTTGTTAGTCCTCCCCCGCCAGCTTTCCCACTTTGCTCCACTGAGGACGCAGAAGTAAGACGAGTCACAGTAACTTCAAATTGTCGGTGACAAACAGGGACGAGACAGGCAGACGCCGAGATGAGGAAATGAGAACACGCGTTTGACAAGTAAAACTGTCACAAGCCTTCTGGGATTGAGCCTTTTGGCAAATAAAGGTGTGGGAGGGTGTAAACAAGTGTAGCTGAACGGAGAAGCAGTTAAGCACTCAAACAGGCATATATAATCACACACGTCGAACATACATTCATTCATTCTTATATACTCATGCGTCTAGTGTTGCACCTGTGTGCGTGTTCACATAAGGAAAGACGTGACAACAAAACAGATGGTATACAAAGACTAGTACTCCACAAACCCTAGCAGAGTCAAAAGTGAATAAAAGAACGGGGAAGAAGATACTGAGGAAAAATGGAGGCAAATGAAAGGCGTGCCCATGAATACATGCGCGCACACACAAGCTCATGAATACACAGAAGTGCCAACAGGTGACAGTGTGATTGATTTATAGATAGATTGGTGGTTGTGTCTCAGCTGTTAGAGCCATCTCATCCCGGTGGATGGACTGCAATGCACAAACACAGCTGGGAACAGGCGGAGGCAAACAGGTGATCGGGGCAAAAAAAAAAAAAAACCCCCCAAAAAACAGCACAGAGATAAATATCAAGTCACTGTGATAAGAGATGGAAGCCAGGAAAGGCAATGAATTTGAAGGAAGAGGAACCGACTGAGCAATTAGAGGTGGGGAAATGGAAAAGAGGGAAGCAAGGAAGAAATAAGTGGCATAAAGGGGATGAATACGATGAATGGATGAGATGAAAATGGATGGCTTTGTGTATCTCTGTGCAGAGTAGCTATTGTGTGTTTTCACTTGCTTGAGAGTGATGATTAACAGGGATGTGTGTGTTTGCACACGTGACTAAATGAGAGTGGAAGGCCCACATTTGACTGCTCTGTGTAGACTCATATAGACTCAAGTACTGTATGTGCTGTAGCACATAACCTGTTTGATATTTCTGCAGGCAGAGGTCATAGTGGTGTTAAGTAGCAGTGAAAAACAAGAATACAAGGGAAACTGGTTATGAATGAAACCCCTGGGATCCAGAAGGCTATCGACTCTCTATCTGGATTAGCTTATGATATTTACTTAAGAACATCATTTGGAGATTTTCTTACTTTCTCCTATTTCAAATTTATATGTGCTTGAGAAGATACCATATGTGTCAGGGCAATGAGTCTGTGACCCAGCGTTTTGAGTTTATTTTGTATGTCTGATTTCTTATGATGTATTAGAGTAATGGTAAGTTCTAGTGTTATTATTAGTATGTCTTAATTAGGTTTTGTTTAGTTAAAGTTTCAGCACGGTGGCACGGTGGTTAGCACTGTTGCCGCACAGCAAACCCCACCTCTCGCCCTATGACAGCTGGGATAGGCTCCAGCACCCCCCGCGACCCTGAAAAGGATAAGCGGAAGCGAATGGATGGATAGTTAAAGTTTCATCCATGCTCCCTTGGTTATGTGTCGTTTTCTGTTTCCTGTGTAAGTGTTTTGTCCTCTATATATGATTTTTTGTTATGTCTGTGCCTCGTTCCCCTCATCTGTTTCCATGTTCCTCTCCTTGTGTATCATTCCGTCTCCCCAGTCTGTTATGATTCCTGTTTTACTTTGACAGTCTCGTATTTCCATGTTCAGTGTGTTTAGTTTTGCTTCCCTTGTGTCATTATGTTCATTTGTGTCAGCTGTGTTCCTCATGTGTTTCCACTTCTCTGATTAGGGAGATGTTTCCATGCCTCCATGTTTCCAGGTTTTTTCACATTCAAGGTTTTGTTCTTTGTCTCTTGTGTTTAGCATTTAGTTTTTCCCAGTTTAGTTTCCTTTTGTTTTGTACCTTTTCCCAGCCACAAATAAACGGCTCGCCTTTTGTTAAATTATAATTTCATTCCAAGTGTCTGCATTTGGGTCCTCCCCCTCCCTCCACACAGTCTGCCACTGCAAACCGTGACACATATGTAGTTACCTAATTTGGGCCAAGCCATACATTGGGTACGATTCTAATACAAAAGCAAAGAAACACAAAGAGAAACCAAAACTAAAACCCATAACTGGATAAGTTTAAGGAAATGGATGGATAGAAGCAAGTCCATTGTTTAAGCTTTCTGTATAATTAATAAGACATTTAAATTTCACTGAAGTGATACATATTCATAGGACACTACTGTATATAGCTACTCATGGCTGACTGGCACGAGTATATGTGAATGAATGTATGTAATTTGCATGAATTTAAAACAAAACTGATGAAAACAGTGGAAAAATGAAGGAATAGAAAAGGGAACTCACATTTAAAGCATTCTGGATTACCCAGTTGTTTGTAGCTGTGAATCTATTAAAATTTAAACAGAAGTGGGGGTTTGGCACAGATCCATGCTCTTAGGTGGACGGAAGCTTATTATTCAGCAGGTATTGATCTATGCGAGTCTCAGTGTGTGTCTGTGTGTGTGTGTGGTGCCGCTGTGGGCACAAGACTACAGGAGCAAAAAAAAAAGGGGAGCAAACACCGTGAAAACGTATACCTCAGAGTGAGAAAACACCATCAACAGCAGCCAGATCCAAAGTATGGGCTATGGCAACCAATCTGATAGCAGCTCAAAGAGTCAAACTGAAACAAGAGGGAACAGAGAGATTAGAGCAGCTGTCCCAAAGGTGAAGCAGACAGGATGAATGCCCGATAAAAACAACAGAAAACATAAAAAAAACACAAAAAAGAACATGAAACAGGGGCAAAGTACACAAACAAAAAGCAGGTTTAGGTATTTATGAGTGTGTCTGTATATGTAGGTGTGGGAGGGAATATTTAGCCATGGCAAAATATGTGTTTGCGAGTAGCGTCCCAGTAGGATGGCACAATGTGCCAGCCCCGTGCTGGCTGAGGAATCTGGGCAAAGGCCTGAAGAGGAAACTTAGGATGGCAGGGAATTAATGAAAAAGAAATGAGAGGGAGAGGGAAATGTTCAGGTGTATACAAAAGAAGTGTGTGGGTGATGGGGAATGAGAGCAGAGGGGAAAAAAATGTGGAGTGGAGGGAGTGAAATGGGGTTTGGGGGGGATGTTGGGGGGGGTTGCATTTGGCCTTCTTCTGTGTGTCCTGATATCTCCAGTGAGCAGCAATGGGCCTCAACAGACCAGAGACAGAAGGGGAGGATGGGAAGGAAACACAGGAGGTAGAGGATGAAAAATTTCTTGAGCTAGCTAGCTGGCTGGCTGTCAGGCACACCAGCGTATGACTCACAAACCTGCAACTCTCCTCCACTCTGTCCAGTAGGGAGGGATGAGTTTAGGTAGGAAGAGAGGCTGTTAAGAAAGAAAGGAGTCAAGAGAAAGCAACAGGGTTTCCAGGTAATGATGTGTGAGGGCTAAACAGAGACACGGTTTTAGAGAGAAAAAGAGCAGGAGGGGGCAGATAGCTCTGATGGGCAGCAGGACACATCTGTCACACACACACACACGCTCTCTCTCTCTACCTGCTTGTGCGACGGCGTGCATGTGTGTGCGTTTTCAAAGTACTGCAGCAGATACTCCATTTTCAATTTCAGCCAACATGCCATTTCTGTCTCAATCTATCCGTCTGTCTCTCTCTGTCGTTCCATAAATCTCTCAATTTTTTCAGAGGAGCTGTGGGTCTTCTGTCACTCTGCGTTCCTCACGGCACCGCAGACTCGCAAATAAACCCCTGTGACCAAATCCCTATTTGAACCCTGTTCTCCTGTCTAACTCACTGCAGCTCTGACCTCTTTCTTCCCTGCAGTGGGTCAAGATGTGAACTTATTCTTTTTGAATGCAGCTCTCCTAAACAGGCAGAAAGAGCGCTATCTCCCATGGCAACATTAAAGTGCAGCTCCATTTCTCGAGCACTGGGATGCACAGGACAAGTTTAAGAAGTACTGTATGTACTGCAGAGCACTGTCAGCAGTTTTTGCTTTTATTTGTAGAAGTGGAGCAGTAGAACTTGGTGCTAGTTTTGTTTTTTTTCTGTGGTGAGTGTTAAAGCAGTCTTTTGCAGTGGTTATACACTATCCTGTGGCATTAAAATACATTTACCTCAATAAATTTTAAATATGGTGGTGTGGGTTCTCCCTGTGTTCCTCCCACAGTCCAGAAACATGCAATAGGTTAAATGTTGATGTGAATATGTTAGCCCTGTTAGCTCTGTTTTTCTGCAACTTGTCTGTTAGACTTTTGGAAATAAATTATCCAGGATACACAGGTCTTTACTCCACACTTGTCTAGTGGAATGACTTATCAGTTGAGGAGGTTTTACTCATAAATTTTCCATTAACCAACTTTTCAAATCATACCATTAAAAAGTATTTTCTCAGAACAAAGACTGTTCTGTCTAACCAAGTGAAAAACACTCTTGAGGAGGTAGATGTGTCACTGGCAAAGTCTACAATCAAGAGATGCCTTCATGAACGGAAATACCGAGAGTTAACAACAAGGTGCAAACCACCGGTTACACTCAAGAACAGGAAGAAAACAACTAAAAGAGCCTGCACAGTTCTGAAAACAAAACAAAAAGCACCTCAAAAATACTTTGGATGGATGAAAACATGATGAACTTGTACCAGAATGATGGGAGGAGAAAAGGATCCAAAGCATACAGCATTATCTGTCAAACATAATGGAGAAAGTGTTATTGCACGACTGCCACCAGCGGGCCACTAGAAGCCGATAAAGCAGCAGGAGGGTTTGAGTGTACAGGGCTATACTCTGCACAGATTCAGATCAGACATATCTTCAGTGCAAATGGATGATGACCCAAAGCATACTGGAAAAGTAACACATGAGTTACAAGAGTATGTCAGAGTTTCCTTCAGTCTGCTTTTCAGTTACTGAAGACGAACTGGAGGCAGAAAAACCCACAACAAGCAACAACTGAAGGTGACTGCAGCAACCACCTGGCTGAGCAGCTCCAGGGAAGAAAAACATTTCTCATTGGTTCTAAATTTTAGGCTGAAACTGACTGCAAAGGATTTTTATCCGTGCATTATACATAATCCTTATATGTAAATTATGTTGGTTTGTCAGGTTAATCATAAAAAAGCAGACTACATATAACCAGAATGTTGAAGATTGCAGACACTCATCTCGTTCTACATCCCAGTCCATCACGATTCCCAGAATATTGCCTTAAACAAAACTAACTTTGAACTTGAGCGCATCACTTTATGTATGTTTGATTAAATTCTGACCAATACTGTAGAGCTAAAAATGAGCTAAATGTGGCCTAAACAATTATTGTAATGCTTTTATTAAACCACCTGATTTAAGCCAAAAGTGTTTTAAAAAATATTTGAGCTTTTTACTGGAATTTTTTGGCTTCTTTACACAGTTTTTGTATATGCCCATTTATAGAAGACATAACTCATTAAACATAACACAGGCATAAAACAATACTTCTTTCACAACAATGTGGTTCACAAAGAGCTTTTAGCCTGACGTTGGCATGTTCAGAACTGGGTGTAGTGTGATCTCAAAAAATCTTGGACAGGTGGAGAATAAACAAAGAAGTGGCAGGGCTTTATGGGAGATAAACAATATCTGAGAGTCTTATGCACAAGCAATAGAAAAATAAATCTAGCCAAAACCAGATACAGGACCTGAGAGTGACACCTGGGCCTTCAGTTAATCCATCTACTGTTCACTTTAGCCTCATCAGAAACGGTCTCAACAGACAGGTGGCTATCCAAAAGCCAGTCTTAAAGAAGGGTAACAAGGGGAAACATTTTTTTTTTTTTTTTTACCTCATACACTGTACATATACAGTACTGTATTTGCATGTTTGCATATTTTCCAATTTTCCCAGCAAAATATAATGCTGGGAGTGGCTCCTCCCTTTTGCACAGTGTTGTAGGTCCAAATATTTATGGACCTAAGTGTATCATTACTTCAGGCAACCAGGCCAAGCTTAGCAGCAATTACAGCAGATCAGCTGATCTAAGTGCCAGCCAAATCCCTGTTTTATATATATAATTATGCATGGTAATTGTAGGAAGATCCAAGAACAGAGCTATAAAAACACATACAAAGTACTGCAAATGGAAATAATCCTGAATAAGACACATTTTCACTTGGTATTATTTGACGCTTACATTTCTATTTAGGAACAATATGATCGTTTGTGAATATTTACACAGACGATGCTATCAGTTAACATTTTACTCTGTCTATTGACCACTCGCACACGCCATGACCGCTTCATTATATTTTTATTGAAAAATGTTAGCAAACAGTTTCCTGTTAACACATCCAGCAGATTTAGTTCTGTTTTGGCGGCCACCCTGCTGGGGGAAATATTTAGCTCTTTATCTGCTAATTGCTCCACTATATTCACCAGCTAGATGCTAATTACGTCTCTCTGCACGGCTGGATAGATAGCGTATAGTGGGTTTCTCCGAGCTTATTCTGCTGAAAGCAGCTGACTGCTGCAGCTATTTTGATTGCATCAGATTCATGAAGGCGGGCAGGTATTATTAATTTGTGCTTTGGTTGTAACTGTGGTCATAATTCCTTACAGCTGATATAAGCACCCGCTTATTTAATTTCCTACAAGTGGGCTCTAAATGTTCAGTAAGGGCTACCACTGTACCACAGCTGTTACACACAGCACGGACTGACTGAAAATCCTGTTATCTCTGAGCCTGCTCAGCACACTTAGAGGCATCTAAGAAAGCGTAAAAATGAACGCCGTCTTTTCGTATGTGCAGCAGTGTTTGTGTGTGTGCGGAATGGTAAACTTTCACAGTGTAAAAGCCATACTGCAGTTATGGTATTGTGCGCCGGATCAAATCAATCCATTTTCACAGAAGCTTTACCAGCACAGTCTAGAAACCTGACAAGGAAGCGCTACTGAACCAGTGTGCCTGTGTCCTGCCTGAATAGAGGATAATAATAATGACAACAATAGCCTCATGGGTCTGCTGCCAAAAACAAACTGCTATCCAAGTGCGCACAGGGAAAAACAAAGACATTTAGGAACAGTGGATGGTAATTTTAGCTGCGCTGATTACACAATGAAAGAATCTGGAGAATGTGTGCAACAACAGCTGGGTAAATATGTGCGCGCGCGTAAAGTGTCTGCTGCAAATTATTTTTAATTTTATTTTCTTTACGGTCATTTTCACGCCTTCCTATTCATGCTTCTAGTAACATTTTCCTACTGCTTTGTTTGTTTAGGTAACTGTGCAACATGATTCTGCATCTTTACGTCTGCGTGCTGAGACACTATTTCCTCTGTGCAGCTGTCCAAACCTCACTGTCATGGATTTAAAAGGAAATATTCAATTACAAAAATCTAAGAAAATATCACATAACAAAATCTGCTCATGGTGAAAAAGTGTCATGGAGAGGCAGAGTATTAATACAAAATAGAGTCCTTTAACAGGTGACGTGGAATCTGTGACTTTAGCTTCATGATACAAATGCTGATTGGTGGTGGAGTCTATCAAACAACTTTTTTTCTTTTCTTTTTTGACAGCCTCCAAGGTTTGCATGACAAAAAAAAGTATTATGATTATAATTCCACAGTAGCTTTTCAATGAACATCTGTTCCTTTTTATGAGAGGATATCAGGGGGAGTGCGTCTTCTACTTCAAGCGATAAAAAAAAGAAAAGAAAATGAGGGCAGAGGCACGACGTGCAAAAACAAAGCGGCGCAAACCGAGAGAGGGGGAAAAGTCGAAAGTGTAGATACATTCCCACAAATGTTTGTTGCAGTGCGATTGTGGCATTGATGACTAGTGTATCTGTTACAGTTATAATGATATAAAAAAATATAATGTGCTATAATTTAACTATGTTTTTGGGGTTTTTTGCCTTCTTCTTCTTCTGAAGAACATCTGCTCTGCTTTGTCTGCGAGTTGCACTGAGTGGGACTCATTAGTGACAAAAACACGAGTTCAGTGAGGAAAAAAAGGTTCAATAGAATCAAGGGCAGCAAGATAGGGAAAAAACATTAATGGCTTAGTTAGATTTATAATGAGACATTGTCATTTCTCAGATCACTGATTAATTGTTTTGCAATCTGCTACAAAAGTTCAAATGAGAAAAAGACATTTCTGGAACAGATGCTTTATGTTATTGACAGGTTGCCTTCTGTTCTTGTTATTTTATGTCTCAAGTTATTAGTGTAGATAATATTTGAAGCGAGGGCATCACGTGATACCTACAGTTGGCAAAAGCACCAGAAGTGAGCGTAAATTCATTTATTATGCATCATGCTTGCAGCTCTAACTACTGATATCCCCAAAATGTGTTTAAGGGAGGAAGGAAGACAATCCTTGACAAGTCTTGCCGTGACATTAGCTCTTCTTTTAACAAGCATGTTTGTCATGTTTCCAGAGGTAAAGAAAATGACTGGCCTAAGGATGCAATTCCTCTAAAACTGTGTGTCAGTGTGCGTGCAGGTGTACGGCTGTGTGGGTGCATGCGAGCACACATGCACATGTGGGTGGGACAGGTTCGGGAATAGAAGGAATCTAAGCAGAGACAGAGACAAGAGAGAGGAAGAGAGGGAGACAGATAATGAGAACCAGGGGGAGGTGATGCTGGCATGGGGAGAGGAAGATAGAGACCAGAAATAGACATGCAAAGAGCAAGGTGTTGAGTCAGAAAATGAAAGAAGAGATGGCAGGCATGGGGGGAGGAGGGGGAGGAGGGGAGGAGGTGGGGGTGGGGAGGTGGAAGTGGGGAGAAAGTGAGAGGAGGGGTGAAAATGCGCAAAGAAAAGGGACAGACAAAGAAGCAGGAGAGAAAATGTGAAGTGAACAATCTGGAGTGGAAAGAAAACGAGAGAGAAAATAAGGCAAAAGGAAAAAAAACAACATGTTGAGGAAGCAAGGAAGAGTTATTAAGAGCAAGATGTAGTGAGTAAAATACAGAGACAGAGAAAGACACAAATAGACATGTGAGGTTGAGTCACACTGGGAAGCTAGAAAAAGCTGAAAGCATACAGAACCACAGCAGGAACCACAGGGAGCATCACACACGCGCGCGCACACAATCCCTATGCATATGTGATACAGCCATGCACTTCTCAAGTGTGGAATGACAAACCAAGGGCAAAGAGTACTTATGAAAGGCTCAAAGATAAAAGGGAGGAATAAGAAGAGACGGAGGTGGGGGTTAAGAAGGTGAAACGCAATATGCTTAGAGAAATGAGCACTTAGTTTTGCATGCATGCTAGATGTATACAAAAAACACAAGGGTGCGCGTGAAAAAGGAGGTTATCTCTCTCCCTTTTTATCCATCTACCCTCTTTCTGAACCCCATTTCCTATTTATAACGTATGACATATGGAGATGGTGCGAGAGTGACACGATTACAAAGAAAGAGAGGAGGAAGAGGAGGAGGAGGAGACAGCGATCGTGGCCGTGGAGGGATAGAGAGAGTTAGACCATAGTGTGTGTGCTCACTTAGAAACAGTACCAGCAGCCAGCTGGGGTGACATCAAACAGCGCAGTTCAGTGTGACGCACCATCACAAACATATTGTCACTAGAAAGCATCAGTGAGCAACAACAATTAGCGCTGTCGTCCCTGCTTTGCTTCTGACGGTGTTGATTCTTTCCACAGCAGTGTGTGTGGGATTCAGTGTACGCTACGTGTGTGCATTTTATCCGAGGTACATTTAAAACAGGGCAGCAGCATTCAGTTGCATGCATCTGTGTGTGACCTGATTGCTGTTAGTGCAAACAGACAAAACATCACAATAAAGTTCAATTCAATTCAATTCAATATAAATATATATATATATATATATATAATATACAGTCACCTTTATATTATAAGGTAAAGACAATCATACAGAGAAACCCCAACAATCAGACAATTCCCTTTGAGCGAGCACTTGGTGACAGTGGGAAGGAAAAGCGTCCTTTTCAACAGGAAGAAACCCCCAGCAGAACCATGTTTAGGGTGTGGTAGCCATTTGCTGCGACCAGTTGGGGGTGATAAAGCTAAATCACATGCAGTATATATGCGAGGTGAAAAAGAGACATAATGGGGCAGAAAGAGACAAAAGATGTAAGTAGTACAGGCAGAAAGAACAGCACTGGTGATGTATTTCACTGGATTTAAAATAAAACAATGGCTATATGACTATGAAGGGCCCTGAGCCTATTAGGGCTGAATAACTGCAAATTCAATTACATAATTGAAAAAGCACTACTGGCAGCTCCGTGTCTCCCAAGCGGCACAGACTGCAAAACTGGATTTCCACCACAGAAGAGTTGGACACAGCACTGCTGGGGAAGTTAACTGGGCACTGTCCATTTATAATGCTACATAGTGTGTGTTAAAGTCAGACTTCAAACACACTGCTGCAGGCACGGGGAGAGAGGGAAATGATTTAGCCTAGCAAAATTAATGAACTTGAGCAGGCAGACATTATCTAGGCAGCTGAAGGTAAACTGTGGTTATTATATTTGTCTGCTTCCTATTTCCTATTCTGTTTTATGTCATGTGAATTCTTCCAGGGTGTCTTTGTGTGATTAAATAAAGGTTAACTGTAACAATAAGCTAATTATATTCATCAACTAGCTTAATAGTTGTAGCTTGTGTTTAAAACAAGAAGTGTTCCTTTTTTATATATATGTAGCATTTTAAGCTTTATTGATAGGGAAAGAGTTGACAGGAAGATAGCAAGGACGAATGGCGCACAGGAAAAGGTCCAGGGCAGAATGAAACCTAGGCCCCTCTCAGCCAAGAGAGCTATAGCGGCACCTGAATGCAGCTTTTTGTGAGAAACTTAATTAAAAGTTAAAAGAAAACCCCCTTTTTTTGTAGCAACATAGTCAAAGCCCAAATGTAATTGATTCAACAGTATGGATGGTACTGATTTTGGACAAATTTTCCCCAAAAAACAAGTAATTTTTGCATTTATTTGCCTCAATACTGCCTTTTGTTTTTACCAGTTTCAGTACACTACTACAATCAGAAGGTGGCAGCAACGCACCTAGACACTGTTTGGCAGCCACCATTAAACCAGAGATATAGAAGAACATGCCGCTAACTAATGGGTGTGAGAAGTGGTGAGAGTAGATGTTACTGTACAAACAAAACAAACACACAAAGCCAAGCGTGGAACTCCAAATAATACAATTTCGGGACATCGCCATAGTTTCACGCTCATGTGTGGAAGCATGAAATTGGGAGACCAGAAACAACACCCAGCAGCACAAAATAGAGCAGGCATCATTGACTGCAACACTGAATGCGTCATGAAGTGAGGACATGGGCTGGAGGTGGGTTCCAAAGCGGCTTACAGAGGCAGCAGCAGCAGCTGGAGGCAGGTCAAAATGATCTAAACAGCACGCCCTTTAGAGTTTCCTGATTAAATTTTGATGAATATTAAAATAGTATCGCCTGTCTGATCTAATAGACCCATGCTAAAACTCCAGGGACAGCGCCACTATTTTGCAGTATCCTGATCTTGATCGTCTTAGACTTTAACATTTTATAGCTGAATGGTGATGCTGAAATCCTCTCATTATTTCAAGCTGCATTTGAACTTCCAGCCTTAGTAATAGCAAAGGGGATATGTCCGTCTCCTGTTCCTCTGCATCTAAAAATGATATTCCCCAGAAAATAACGCGGTGCACCAGGAACATGCTATTTAACAGTAATCAGAGATAACTCTCTGCCCATCCCACAGGAACTGAATTGTAGTGTCACTCGGTGTAACGTAACAAAACTTTTAAAGTTTTGTGTGTTTACTTTCTTTCTTTCAAAAGGAATAAAAGCCCTCCACCTCTTCCTGACTGTAGCAACACTTAGAGGTGCACTCTTATCTCAAGTTCTGTCACTTATTGCCCGTCAAGGTGTGCCAATTATTCTCCTCTTTCTCTCACTTACACTTTCTTAGATTCAGAGTCAAAAAGATGTCTGGTATCGGTGCTTTTATCCTCCTGACTTCACTCACCAGATCTATTCAAAACACAAACACTTAGACACAGAAGGTGGTAGAAAGAAAAGAAGCTCTTGAAACTGATTAGCGAGGGGAGGGCCCGCTGCAAATGATGAGATACACTCAATTAAACTGGATCGGGTTCTACTGTGCCCAGGGGAGCCATGCTAAACCGGTAGGAAGAGAAACCCACGAGGAAGAAAAGATTTGTGGCATCGGTAGGACATGCCCGTGTGTGTGTGAGTGATAGAGAGTGTCATAAAGTTGACAGATACATCTGGATGTTTGGCAGCCTGTGTTGGGCACACGTATGTGCGTTTTGGATGAGCTGCATCCCCGCCCACCCCAAGAGACAGCGGACGCGATCATATGTTGATGACGCATCCTGATAGGTGTGATAAATGCTCCAACACGTCTGTGTCAAAGCGAAGGGTGATAATGTGTAATTTCTTGGAAGGGCCCCTCAGGGATGGCTGTTGTGATATTCATAGTAAATGAGAAATGGATGGACAGCGTAAGAGGGAAAGAAAGAGAGGGAGGATCATGGGGGAACTGGGAATACCGGCAGATAAAAACAAATAGAGACTATTAGTCAAACAGACGGACACTTGCGCTGAGCTGATGAGGCCAGTCTGCTCGGCGAATACGCATCAAGTATTTACACATATCATGTAACCACGTCACCTATACAATGTCGTTTTAACCTTTTACCATGTAGTTTCTATTTTTAATGCTTTACAAAACAAGCATATTATTAAAGAATACAACATTTGTTTGACTCTAGTTTGGCCGTATTCTGCTGAAAGAGCTGAAGCGAGCTTTTAAAAGAGCGTTAGGGTTAGAGCGAGATAATACAGTACAATGCAACTGACAGGTGATGAGATATGGCAAAAGGTGATAGTAAAGGTATTACTGTGCTTATGTGTGTAAATGATATTCGATTTTTTTTGAAAACAAATAAACAAACAAATGTGCGTCTTTACTGTGAAAGGGTTTAGCTTATTGGTTTAGCTCATGGCTTGCCTTTTCTGGATGAGTCACAGCTTCTAACATAGGAGGTCATGTGATCACTAGCTATCCACTGTAGGTGGGATATGCATTGGTAAAAAGAATTAAGTCCAAATACTGTCAAACATTATTGGATCAGGTATTGTGGGGATAAAAGAAGCATAATCCAATCTTATTGGTCACCCTGTGTTATGAGGTAAATGCTTTATATAAACTTGTTATATATAAATGTTGCCAAACACAGAGACGTGGTATTCGCAGTAAAGATGGTGCTTGGCAAACCATTCTTACTTAGCTTAGCTATTTAAAGAAAGAGAAAAAGATGTATTAGTGTGGTCTCACTATAGGCGGATACTGGTTGTGATCAGTATCATCACAATGTGCTTTATCTTTGATAACCCCGATAACAAAAGTAAAACAAAGAAAATGAAAGACAGCAGGAATACAGTGCATGAGGTCAAGAATTAAACCAGAACTAAAGTGAATGTTTAATATTTATTTGGGGGTAGACAGTGAATGGATGGATGTGATATGTGGGTCTAAAAGTGAAGCAAGTGTGGAAGTGCCTTAAAGCTGCATTTATAGCTCACTGGTGACTCTTCGTAGACTATTTGTCAAATTTTACATACCTATTGGGTCTTTAACCAAATTGTTCTCAAGGTCAAGATCTTGGTCATAAAGTCCTGGATATTGCTGCTCCTGAGTCTCCTTGACTTGTGACAACAAGTGAGAACAAAACGCTTTCTGTGCTCCTGTGCTAGCACCCACCTGTGGAGTGTTACATCTAGGTTATTACTAGGCTATTGGTATTCTGGTCACAAGGGGGTGAAATCTGTGGCCCTATAGACTCTATGGGAAAGCAATCGCCTACTCTGATCTCTGTCAACACAAACTGAATAAAACATTAACTCCTTTTTGTAAATTTTGGTCATTCCAAGTGTTACAAGGAGAAACATCCAAAATGCTGCAGTGAGAGTCCTGACAGGGACTGGAGAGACAGAAACCATATTTCTCCCATTTTGGCTTCTCTTAATTGGCTCCCTGTTAAATCTAGAATCAAATTTAAAGTTCTTCTCCTCACATATAAGGTCTTGACTAATCACCCCCCATATCTTAAAGGCGTCATAGTACCATACTCCCTGAGAGAGCAGTTTGCACTTAGACGGCAGGTTTGCTTGGTTCCTGGGATATTTAGAAGTAGAATGGGAGGCAGACCCAGCTCCCAGTTTGGATTTGGGAGATAGACGCCCTCTCTACTTTCAAGATTAGGCTTAAAGCCTCCCTTTTAATAATAAAGCATATAGGTAAGGCTGGATCAGGTGACCCCGAATCCTCTCGTAGTTACGCTGCCATAGACCTAGTCTGTTGCAGTATCTTTGCATTTCTGCTGTTGTATTAGTGCTGGATTTGCTGCTATGCTAAAATAAGTCATTAGGTCTTCATTTGATGACATAATGAGTTTGCCCTCTAGCGGTAAAAATAAAAACAAGAGCTTTAATAACAGATTTTTCAGTTTGACATTCAGTTCGGTAAAAGCTTCTTCATTCAGCGCAGTCCATGTGATGCAAATTCACCTGATTGGCATTTCATATTTTCTGGCCTTTTAAAAAACTTTCATAAAAGCCACTTGACAACTGACTGAAAGCACAGAAGCAGCGCGGGAGAGAGAATGGCAGAGTAGCGTAAGTGGAACACATCAGGTAAATAGACCTGGTTTTCATACATATTTTTCCAAAAGGATCAAAAGGTGGCGATTTTATTCTCTTGCCCTGGGAGCCAGTCTGTTTAAAATCTATTACAGCTCGCGTCCTGTGGAGACCCACCAGCAATGGACCCACAACCTATTTCTGGTTCCAGCCTGAGTGGAATAAAGAGGTCAGCTCCCAGTGAAGCCGACAAGATAGGTCACACATTGTCTCTTCCAGCAAGTTGTTTTTTCGCCCCTCCAAAGGTAGAAATCTTGCCTTTTAAATTGTTTTTTTAATGCCTTTTCTTGGTGATGATTTTGAGAACTATTCAGGCACTTCATGCTGAGTGACTTGGTCAACTGAAAACAGCTGTCTTCACAGCCTTTAATATAAAAGATATTTCAAGCGCACTTGCTCTTTATCGAGATAACTTGAGTGAGGCTGCATGGACAGGAGATTTGCTTTAACGGAAGATAAATACATCAATTAGACAAATGATTAAGGGGAATGAAAAGGCTCTTTTTTACTTCACCTTCTGCTTTGATTTAAGAAATGAGAATTTAATCTTCAGGCAAGAAAACCAGAAAAAAAGGGGGTAGAATAGAAAACTGAAGAGTTAAAATGTAAAAAAAAGTCATACGAATGCTGTCAGGGGCACAAAAGCAACTGTAGAGACAGACAGACGGTTCCTTGACAGTGAGCCAGACAAACTGACAGGAGTTGAACCGCGCAGCAGGAGGGGATCAGCCACTCATGGAGCCTCCACACAGAGAGAGGAAAGACATCTCCTGTAGTATACTCTGATCGAGGTGGAAATGAGTAACCAGCGGAGCCTGTCAGAGCAGATGGCTGAGAATCCATTAGCTAATAGCAGAGGAGCCTCCCAGCCAAACTAATGACGCCCTCATTACTACACTGCACGCGCTCCCCGCCCAGCCAATGGACTCTGGCTGGGCCTTTGTCTGAACTGAGGTGCACAAACACAGACAGGCAACTGTACGCACACAACCATGCATCTGCAATACGTGGCTGCACGGTCACTTACAAAATCATCAGTGTAATGAAGGGATCACATAACAAGACAAAAATGCATGCACTGTTAACACACCCCATCCATCCATCCCCTGCACACATACTGCTACTTCAGAATACGCCACATGCATTTCACAGCACGGATAAACGAGGGAAAAGCCAAGATGAAAAATGCAGTATCACCACCGCATAAATAATTCACTGTGTGTGTGCTCTGCATGTGTTAATACAGAGCTATACATCTATTTGTTATCACCTGTGTGTTTTTTTAAAGGCTCAGGCGTATGCTAATGGGAATGCAGACATGAGTACGCGACTTTTCCCCCAACAACCAGACAGCCACGGAAACGGGGGCAGTTAGAAAGTAAGCAGATGCAGTGACAGAGGTGGTGTCTAAAATCTGTCTAACTCTATTGAGCATTCCGGTTTCAGCAGCGGCAAGAGGTATTTATATATATTTTACTGGTGCAATGAATTTTAAGGAGAGCTGACAGCTCTTAGGACCATCTCAGGGGCGCAAACAAGCTGCAGCTGAACTGTTGTTGTATGCAGACGCTGAAGATTTACCTTTTTGTTTAGCATTTTGCAGTCAAAGAGGAAGGAAAAGAACCCTTTCCCTCCAGGAATGCTTGCCTCACTTGCTGATCTGGATCAATTTACCTTACCACGGTTGATAATAATTGTTTCCACAGCAGAGAACAAGGCCTGGTGATCCCATCGAATAGTGTCAGGTCAGCAGAGGTCAGCAAAGCAATGTTTAATAAGCCATTAGCAGCTTCTGAGCACAGAAACTAGGGCAGAGTCAGACATAATTTCATTCCCTGTTGTTTGAACAGAACCTGGTTCATTTGTAAAACCAGTAGAGTGTGGCTAGCTCGAGTTTAAAGGTGCTTGTTCACCTGTGTTTGTATTTGGAGGTGCAGACAGACAGGGAGATGACAGCACAGCTTGGGTTCAGCAGCTAATGCGGTTGCAGTAACTGCCTGCTTTCCCCATACAAGATAGACCCTGCAGCCATCAAGCTGAACCCGCAGAGAGAGAGTTGACAGCTGCTTGCATGACTAATAATGCTTTGCAATGCAGGCTAATAGGCTTTTAAACAATTGCAGCATTTTGGCGTACAAAAAAAAAAAAGAACAAAAATGGAGAAATATGCCAACCAGTCTCTGCTATTAGTGAACAACAGCTCCACATTGCCCCCAAAAAACCCAGAGAATTTTTTTTAGGATCAGGTACAAAATGAGGAGATCTTTTCAAGTTTGCTTTTTCAAGTTTCATCTCCCCTTTGATACATTTTTGATCACAGCCAGATTCCCCCGTGGGCCGTTAGGCACACATTTTCCTGGTGTCAACCATTCATCTGCAGTCACTGAGCAAGTGTGCACAATTGTATACATGTCAATGCAAGTGTGTGTCTTTATACGTATGTGTGTGTGAAGGCAGTTCTGCTGTAGAGAGTCTGACAGGAGAATAAAATTTCAGGTCCTCGAACAGACATTTGATGCGTTCGACTGGTGCCTGTTGTCTCCGTTCTTTGGTCTGTGGGATAATGATGGGGTGAGAGGGAAAATCCGGACAACAGATGATCAACAGCTGAAATTAGTTTTTGTTTCATTTGGATATTAAAGGCAGAGGGTGTTTTAACTGACACGCTACTAAATCAGCCCTTCCACGCAGCACGGGCTGGATTTTGTGGATGAGGAAGTATGAAGTTCTAGGGCTGCGCTCCAAGCCATCTGGTCCTTGTGTAACTGGAAGGAAAGCTGTGTCCTCAGCAGTAGGTCGAGTACATTCTCAGTGGCAACAGGGCTCTGCCAAGGCTGTCTTGTCACCAGTTCTGTTTGTGATTTTAATGCATGGCAGAGGAGCGTAGCATGTCCAGTTTGTGACCTCGGCGCTGCATTACTGCGGCTTAATCGCGGAGGTAGGGGTTTGCATCGAACAAAAAAAGTACCTTGGGGATTTGTTCACAAGTGAGAATGAGCTGCAGCATGAGGTCACTCTTTTGCAGGAATATTCAGCTAAAGGCGGAGCTGAGGCTGAATAGGGAAACTCTCAGTTTACCCGTGGTTCTGTCACCTCTGGCAGTGCAGTTTGGGTGGCGACCAAAAGAGAAGATCATGGATGAAAGCAGCTCTAATTTGTTTCTGTTACAGAATTTCTGGGCATATCCTTCGGAACGATTAAAAATAATAAGAAAAAATGTAAACGTCGGCTCTATTTTCAAACTTTGCAGTGAGGTGTGATGTATGAGGCAAGAACAGGATGGCTTTTAAAAGTGTTTCTTTTTCTTGAAACATTTGCACCTGTGTTACCTCACAGTGCCATTCCAGGGTGACAAAAATCGAGGCTTGTGTGGAAAAAGTGCCCGTCCTGCGGTGGGGTGGGAGTGTACTACATAAGCAAATTTAAGCACACCTTCGTGCTAGAATACTCGGTGACATAAATGTTATGATTCTTTGATTATTGAAAACAAAATATGAAACGCAAAGCTGTAAAATCCTGCATGGGAATAATGCAAACCCCTTTTCTGTGGTTCTTGCAAGCCTTTTAAATACATTACTGTTTTACTTTAAATTAAATTTTTGGATTGCATTTGATTGTCTCATAGCTGTACTTCCACTAAATCAGCCCTGTTGCTGCTCTAAATTCTGGCTCAGGCGGTTGGCTGCACAGTCTCACTGATCGACAAAAAATACTTGTTATACATTAGGATATTATGAAGTGCACATCAGCCTCAGAAGAATAGATGATGAGGCTTAATTTTGAGAAGCTTCTTAATTTGGCAACATAAAGCTTTTTGTAAATCATATATTATTTTTCTTAATAAATGGTATAAATGATACATTTTAGTGTCAGTAGCACAAACAGGTTTATCAACAAAGTAACTGTAAATAAAATGAACCCATGAGAACACGAGGTTCTTCTTGAATCTAGTGCTGCTTCAGGTTAACTGTAAATTCTTAATCTCATTGAGCAGGATATTTCCTGTTACTTTCATAAGAATAAAACTGCAAGCAATATCCCTTCAGAAGGAATCCATTATTTTTTGGCCGCCTGTGTAACAGACTAGCTGTGAACTTGTCCAGCCTGATGACGACTGTGAGGTCTAACTGAAACAATGGACAACACGTCAAAGAAACCCAAAATGCTGAATGCTGAGATTTTTTTTGCCAACTTTAGATTTCAACACATCGGTATTGACTTATTTCAATATGTTGGGTCTAATAAGGCAAAATCAGACCTTGTCTTCCAATTTTGGAGCTGGAGATGAAAGCTGAAGGCTCTGCCTCCCGTTCTACTTTTAGAAACATTAGGAACCACAAATAATTCAGCAGCCTGAGAGTGAAGTGCTCTATTTGGGTGATGTGGTTCTTTGAGGTCTTTAAGATAAGATTGGACCTGATCACTTAACATGATTCAGTCCAATCTTGTAGTGTCAGAACTTGCTGTAGGGGATTTTTCACCTCTCCTCTGGGGAAAGGGCCTGTGTAGGACATTAAGATATGCATAGATGGATTGAGGCGCACCTCAGCACACCGCACAGGTCGTGGAACCAACTTCCTGGTGAGGAGATGAACGTAATTTTATTGTCATGTTGCCCTGGATGAAATTCAGCAAGCAGGCTTGGGTTTAGTCATGGCATCTAGGTTGGTACCTGGATTTTAGGGTTTTCCCCATTGAATGGGAGGATTGCATTCCTGTAACTGGCTGGTGTTTGCTCATGTGCTGAGCACCAGTTAAGAGCACCAGTTCCTTGGGTGGGGTAGAGAGGCTGTATTGCTGTGTACCAGGGGAGCTTAATGCTCACAATGACAGAAAAACCTGGAAGGGTACTTTTGAGCCCTGAACCAACTGACTACAAGCTGCCCAACCTATTAATAAAGCCTGGCTTCAACTAATGTGTCCTCTCATTGTAATTAGGAGAGGTAAATAGTCTAAATCTGCTTTATTTTCATTGCAATGATAAATTCGCCATTAGAGTTTGTGAACAACTGTTACTACAGCTTAAACATACTGATAACGGATGGACTGTGCAACAAGTGTTTTAACACCATTATGCTGAAAAACAGACTGACCTCTTCATCTGAAATGCTGAAGAAAGAACACAGTTTGTTTTTTCCAGGAGATTATATCAAGGAGCAGGGGGCACACAGGCCAGCATCATAGCTGTCCTGTTTAGACAGCTGCCACCCCTCCAGAGAGCACAGGGTAAGTAGCTTCTTACTCAGGAGCTAAGGGGAAGAGACACAGATGAGCAGGAAAGGGTGTGAGACAGAGAGAGAGATGAAGACATACAAGGAGACTTAGAGAAGTATAAAGAAGGCTTTAAACAGTGACTAAAAATAAAAAAGAATTAAGAGAAACAAAATCAGGAAGGCAAAGGGTGAATTATACAAGGTTGTCAGCTTTGGATGAATACGATTAGAATTTGCAGGGCAGACCCGAGATGAGCCAGGCAGACTGAGAAGGGCACTGTGCCAGTAAAGCATGTCATGAAACATAAATCCATCACTTCCCATTCCCTGCCTCAGCGGACTTCAAAGACAGGCCTCAAATCATGCACCCATTCAACCATAGAGCCAGCTTGCATTACAGCAGGAAGAGTATAATATGCAGGTGAAATGTGTGTCTGTGTGTAGTGTATGCGGGCATCCACTAAGGCTGTCCCAGCATGTTGTGTATAAACCCTATTCTTGGCAGCGGTTTGAAAGTCTACACCGATCATCTGCAACATTAAAACCACCGTTGGGTGAAGTCGAAACCACTGATCCTGTTACGACGCAGGGTACTTGTGGGAAAAGTGTGCACCACCGTGACATATATAAGCAACCTAAACGTTGGTGCAGACCAAAAACACCATGATGCCGACCTCCGCCAGCAGGACAGAGGTCCCTGACGCACCACATAGTCGGGAACGGCTCAAGGAGCGTGAAAAAGAGCCCGAGGTACTGACCTCGGTTCTCAGTCTGCACTCGTGTGTCAGTGGGATGCAGTGGAACGATCGGCCAAAATCCAGGGATGTATGAGAGATATAAAGAAGGTGGTTTTAATATTGTACCTCATCATGCTCTAATTTCATGTCATCCTGCTTAAAAACCATTATACACTTTCCAGTTTTTCTCTTCGAATACCTGGAGTAACTGTTGCACATCGAGAGAGAACAATCACGCAGCAGCAAAGCTCTGACAGCTAATGGTCGTGTTAATTTTCTTTGCCTTTTTTTGTCGCACTCAATTTGCATTATGTTTGCTTGTGCGAGTACCTGAGGATGAGACAAACAAAGAGGTAGGCAGAGAGGCAGAATGCTTGAGTGGAAAAAAAATGCAGGACTCCTGGGCCACTATGTCAGTTTGTTCTCATCAAAACCTGCTCCATACAGCTCATGAGACACAGCAACGTGCACAGACACACAACGCGCGCACAAACAGACACACATACACGGCACGGCTGTCATACTAGGCAAGCACAGATGATGGGCTTGTGGGAGGCAAATCCACCTCCGTTCTGTTCCAGCTCAAAGAGTAGTCAGAGAGCTCCCAAACCAGGCCAAAGTGTGCAGAAATAGGCTAGTTCTGGGACTAAAGTCTCTCGCATTGAACAGGTATTTCTTGTAAATGTGAACCATGCCCTTGTCCTGTCACCACCTGGCAACCAGTCAAAGATGATTGTGTGTATTTTAGAGTTTGTATTTGTGCATACAGGCACGAAGGGACCAAAACAAAAGACTGTGTTTAGGGCTGATTTTGAATACAGGATGACATTTAGCTTTAGTTAATGTGGCCTCGACATGGTGACCTTGTTGTATACGACATTCTGATTGCTTTGTTCTTAATCTGCCATTGTTTGCTCTGCTGCTTGGTTAAAACTCTGTGTTCTCTTTCTGGCACTTGATTTCTTCTCCCAGTAGATGGCAACGGGGCAAGAAAACCATTCGGCCTTGTATATTTGTGTGCCGTGTCTCTGTTTGCATGAGAATGTGTCTGTGCACGATAGACAGACTTGTTGTTTGGCTAAAGTTTTGCAAAAGTTAGGGAAGGACATATTGCATATGCATGTATGTGTGTGCGTGCTGAAGTTTCCAGGGAGCAAACTAGGTGTTCACGCTCAGGTGTAGACACAATCAGGATCTTGTTAAACACGTGCTGATTAGGAGGCATGCGCGCCGTCATCAGCGCTTGCTAAAAACTGCACGCACACTACTACACACTCAATCACACACATGTATGAAGGAGAAAGAGCTCCCTGGTGAGTCAGCAGTAATCCTGCCCCTGCTCGGGTCCCAGACAATCCTGCATTTGCGGTAATCATCATGCATACATGCAAACAGACTCACATACAAACCTGACAGTGACACTGATCCCAGACCAGTACTTATTGCTTAAAGGAGCAGCAGTGAAACAGATGGATCAACATCAGCTGCTGATCTATGTTCAGCTGAGGCTCCAATAATGATTTCCTGTTCAGAATCAGTTTAATGGCAGGGATTTTTGTGTGGGGGAGAATAAAAGTGTAGAAATGTGTCTGTTAAAAACGTAGTTAGAAATCTATTGAAAAAGTATGTAAATCAATAAAAAAAAGTCTTCAAGTCTTTAGCTTTGACATGAAAAAGCAAGTAGGGTATTTCTAATTGAATCCATCAGATTGATATGATGATATTGCATCTCTATCAGTGCAGAAGAACTCAATCTCATCTGCTGATTGCCTGAGCTCTTCACATAAAAGAAGCGGGGATGTTTCATTAAGGCTGTGATATTTCAACGAGATATACTTTAGAAATCAGTGCATATTCAGAACTGTGTACGGGGTAAAAATAGCATCCAGACAGAGTTCATTAAACACATACTTCCACTATAAAGACAACGCCTTGTTACTGAGAAGTGCAACAGATGCAGGAGTGGTGCAGTGGTGAGGTATCCTCATAGCACTTGGTGTTCTTAAATAAGAGACAATGCTTTGTCACTGACCTATATCAGCAGACTGGCTCTGGCTTAACAAGCCTGTGCTCTCGTAGTATTGATCCAGCCGGGTGGCTGGGAAGACAAATCAGGGCTCAGCAACACATGTTTCTGTTTGTCCAGCAACTTAAAAACACAAAGCATTTATAGCCTCGATTCCCCAAAAAGTTTGGGCGCTGTGTACAGAATGCAGTGAATCTTATAAACACATATTTTATTCACAGTAAAGATAGAAAATGTATCAAATGTTTACACTGTGAAAATGTACCATTATAAGAAAAAAAATAAGGTTTTGAATTTGAGGGTAGCAATATGTCTCAAAAATGTTGGGAAAGTTGTGGTTGCCACTTTGTAACATCCGCTCATGAGGAGACCAGCTGCTGGACCTTTGGGCGAGGAACGTTGCCCCATTCTTGTCTGATAGAGGATTCCAGCTGTTTAACAGTCCAGGGTCTTTGTCATACGTTTATTTTCATGATGAGCGAAAATGTTTTCAATTGGTGAAAGTCTGGACTGCAGGCAGGCCAGTTCTGCACCTGGACTCTTCTACTACGACGCCATGCTGGTCTATGAGATGCAGTCCTCTTTAGTCCGGAGAATGTGGCGTCCACGTTTCTCAAAAATAATTTGAAATGTTGATTTATATGAGTACAGAACAGTTTTTCACTTTATTTCAGTCCATTAAATGAGCTTTGGCCTTTCTGCATCATGTTCACATATGGCTTTTTCTTTGCACGATGGAGCTTTAACCTGCGTTTGTGGAAGGCATAATGAACTGTGTTCACAGACAGTGATTTCTGAAAATCTTCCCGAGCGCATGCAGTGATTTCTATGACAAAATCCTGCATGTTTTTAATGTATTGCCACCTGATGGCCTGAAGACACGGGCATGCAATATACATTTTTGTCCCTTGCACAAACAGATTTTTCCAAATTCACTCAATCTTTTCATGATGTACTGTAGATGATGAGCTATTCGAAATCTTCACAATTTCACACTGAGGGACATTATTCTAAAAATTTTCCACAATTTGTAGGCACAGATTGGTGAACCTCTGCCCATGTTTGCTTCTGAGAATCTCTGTCTCTCTAAGATGCTCTTTTTATAGCCGTTCATATTACTGGCCTGTTGCAAATTAACCCAATTAGTTGCAAAATGTTCCTCCAGCTGTTTCTTTTTAGCGCCACTTACTTTTCCAGTCTTTCGTTGCCCCCAATCCAACCTTCCTGAGATGTGTTGCTGCCATCTAATTATAAATGAGCTAATATTATTCATGAAATAGTAAAATGTCTCAGTTTAAACATTTTATATGTTTCCTGTGTTCCACTGTGAATACACAGAGTCCTGACGTTTTTGGAATTGGGATTGTAGCACATAAACATAGTCAGTGTTTGACTTTGTCATATTTAAATTAAATATTTTGAAAAGCTTTGAATCCAAGTGTTTCCTGTAAATGTCCAAATTGTTCTGCGATTAATCATTATCCTTCTGCTTCATTGCCATTCTCACCCTTTTGCTTGTATCAGACAAGAGTAAATGTATAAAAATGCTATTGGGCGTACTTACTTCATCCGATGGAGCCTCTAATTTAACTAAAAATCATGCTAATCCTTTGCACATGGAATACAAAAAGCAGAGGTGGTAGATGATTATACTTTATAATTATTATAAATGATACTTATAAGCTACTGTAGCTTCTGTCGGCTCAAAATTAATTATACACAGTAGTTGCAGGTTTTGCAGCTAATCAGTGCAAATCTTTAGTGGATTTCCAAAACAGGAGAGGGTTACAATGAAAGTGTTTAATACACTGACATTGTTAATAAAAAAAGAAATAATGTGTGATACAGTACTGTATATCCACCCGACAAATTGAAAAACATAAACAAGTGAGACTAGTGGGTGTTCTTACTCTAAGTGGGTTTTGGTTGTTGCACTGATTGACTGTCAGTCAGTGGCATCTGTAAGTGAATCCGGTCTTGAAGTCTGATGTCATTACCCGTTTTCAGGTCTAAACTCCGCTGCAGGTCCCAAAATCAAACGAACACTGCAGCATCACTGAGAGTTAAAAACTGTCTAAATTCTTTCATCTTTAATAAAATGATCAGTGTGGCTGCACTACCAGGTGTAACAATTAAGTTTAACATCCAGGCTTCCATGAAAACTTTTTTTTAATGAATGTATTAAATTTAACAGGGTTAGAAGTTAGCTGCGAGTTAGCTTGCTAGTTTCCACCTAAACATGATATAGCATGTTCTGACTGAGGGATTTCTGAAAAAATTAAAATGTACAGCTCTGCTATCACTTCCAACATAGATGAAGACAGAAAACTAAACAGCAGTGACGTTTGTAGGGCTACTGAAGTTGGACTAGCTGCTATATAATGATGTGCTACATGTTTATATTATGCTAACCATGGCTAGCTACACAGCCATGGTTCAATCAGAGTTCAGTATCAGGTCAGTTAAAACTGGGACATTGATCTGGTCAGTTCAGTAGCAGAGGAGTTTTACTAATGAAATTAACAACAGGTATTTCTTTTTCACTAGCGTTGCATTTGGCTAGTTCAGTGTCACTAGTGGTAATATGAAGTGATGCCTGAACCCTACACACAGGTAGTCCAGCTCCTCCAGTATGACACATCAATACATGGCATTGCCAGAAGGTTTTTGTCTCCCGTCGCACTCTCAAGAACATGGAGGAGATACCAGGAGACAGGCAGTTACTTCTGGAGAGCTGGACAGGGATGTAGAAGGTTCTTAGCCCAGCAGTAGGAGCGGCTTATGCTCCTTTGTCCAAGGAGTAACAGGATGAGCACCTCCAGAGTTACAAAATGATCTCCAGCAGGCCACTAGTGTGAATTTCTCTGACCAAACAATCAGAAACAGACTTCATGAGGGTGGCCTGAAGTCCTCTAGTGCAGCGGTCCCCAACCCCCGGGCCTCGGACCAGTACCGGTACCGGTCCGTGAGTCGTTTGGTACCGGGCCGTGAGAGTTGAGGCTCAGGTGTGAAATGTATGGTTTTTATCGGTTTTCAGCGTTATTTTGTTATCGCTTTTATCGTTAACTCGATTTTCCTGGCTCTTTTCACGTGTGTTATGAATAAATCTTCTTTTTTTCGGTACCGGCACTAGTTTTATTTTGTTGTATTTATCCGCGACACCTTATTGCCGGTCCGTGAAAATATTGTCGGGCATAAACCGGTCCGTGGCGCAAAAAAGGTTGGGGATCGCTGCTCTAGTGGGCCCTATGCTCACTGCCTGGCACCATGAAGACTGACTGGCATTTGCCATAGAATACCAAAACTGGAGCCCTGTGCTTTGGTGGTGGGGCAGTGATGGTCTGGAGATATCCATAAAGAAATGCACAGACCTCTACAGGTTCGGGAACAGAACCCTGGCTGCCATTAGGTATCAGGATGAAATCATTGCACCCACTATCAGACCTGCGTTTGTCCTGGAATCAACAATGCCCCGCCTCATGTGGCAAGATAATGCACGCAATTCCAGGAGGATGAAGGACTGGTCCCCATATTTGCCCCCATGTTGGCCACCATGCTCGCCTAAGTCCAGTAGAACGCCTCTGGGAGATTAGGTTTGGGTCCATCTGATGCCCCCAGGTTGCACCTCTGACACTCCAGAAGCTCAGTGACGCCCTGGTCCAGATCTGGGAGGAGATTCCTCAGGACACATTTGTCATCTCATTAGCAGCATGTCGCTGTCAGGCATGCTTATGGGGGCCAAACCAACTACTGTGCACCATTTTAAGTTGCTGCAATGAAATTTTGGCAAAATGGACTAGCCTCCTGCAACATCTTTGTACTTTGATTGTTGGGGTGTCTTTGAATTCATCCCCATGTAGGGTGATAATTTACATTTCCATTCTTTCGTTCCAAACGCATCATTCCATCTTTTTCATTTTGAGATTTCTGTGTTGTACACGTGTAAAACATGTGTGTACATAAATAAAACAACACCAGTGTTATTATTATTGTTGCAGTTGCCTTATCTACAATCTATGTATCTGCCCATTACCTTATCTAGTAAGGCTATGCCACCGAATAATTATCTTTAAATATAATAGCTATTTCCATTTTTAACTACTGTTTTCAAACTTAAACAAGCAAGCTGCAAACTGAGTGACAGGCCAGCCAGAGTAATTTATTGACTGAATGAATGAAGTGACAATGCAATGGCAGTCCAAAAAATGAGCCTAGGAAATCTTCACTCCATCCTGTTGGAAGACCAAGCAAAAACAGGAAATGGGCAGGTTGAGTGGATGTTTTTTTGGCCTTCTTCCAACTCAAAAACTCATCTCTGGCTGCTGTTAGACAGACCAGCACGGTAATGAGTGTTGGTGGAAAGTGAGAAAGGTTGATAACATGGGGAACAAATGTGAAGCAGAGGGAGGGTGTTGGGTTTCCTGTTTTCTTTGTGAGTGTTTCTTTCACAAACTGTTGAAGGTTTGAAAGCTTTTCATCTGAACCACCTTCTTCCATCACGCTATTGATTTAGGCTTTTAGATTTCATTAAATAGCGCCAGTGGAAAGTCGCACCAAGATTCATTTCCACCGCACAGCTTACAGCTTACATCCCGTTTAACAAACCTTGAATGAGTATCAACAACCACTTTCAGAGGTATCGCTGTTAGATATCTGCTTGCCAGTTCTTTCTTTTTCTTACAGCTGTCCATAAACATTTGTTATTTCATCACAATCTCTTTTGCTCCCTTTGTGCATTTCTTTTCACACTCTTATACTATATACTGATATTACACCCCGCCTTGGCTGGGGCATTCAGCCATGAGGGAGAAAGGTACGGCAAAAGATTTAGCAATATCTTAGAAGTTCTCTACTGAACAGAGAAGTTCAAGTTCATATTGTATGTTTCACAGCACGAGTTCAAACTCTTAGGTGGACTCATGTGGACTCGTGCATGCAGTGCCTTGTACTTAATATAAACGGAATATGCTGTTTCCAAATGTAATCAACCCTTTTTACATTTGCAAACCTCAGTTAAATTGGATAAACGTTGCAATGTTACCTTCAAAATCAACCTAATTATTCGGATGACCCATTGTAGTGTACGAGAATATATTTAGAGTGAATAATAAGAGATTTCAATCTTTAGTTATCAAACCCGAGGCAAAGGCTCAGTCATTAAAGAAGTTAAAGAATCATTTGTGGCGAAGCAGATAAGATGCACAACATTATTTCAGTGTGTTAAACACATAGAGGCAAGCCACCGAATCATCAAGCACTCGAAGAAGCATTATTCAGTACAGACACTGGAAAATCACCCTGCCACGCCAAAGACCTGTTCAGAAGCAAACTGGTAATAGAGCTGTTTTATAGTAAACCCTCCCTTTATTAGACTCAGAGCGTCATGTGCCACAATTTCATGAATGGAGAACAGATTTGTAGTCGTCACATGAAAGTAGTATCAGCCATCCTGTTCAGCCGTGTTCAGAGTGGTATGAATCCTGTAAAATGCTGCCATTCATACCAGTACGCTCTGTTTAGAATGTCCACTGGTCTTTTTTAGGTTTGATACTGGGAAACATGCAAAGCCTCCATGAAATACATGAACAACTACTTTGTGACGAATAAATATTGTTTTTCACTATTTGCTCCCTCGTTTTTCCTGCTCTTGTACAACCTCGCTGTCCTCTCTCTCTCCGTCTTCCTCAGTTAACTAGAAACTAGAAAATGACAAAATATAATCTTATAATAATTATTATAAGAGCAGATGGGAGATCCACAGTCGACAACAGGGCGACACACTGCTACAGCTTTATAATTTTTGGTGAATTTAAATGTTACAGTGAATCAAAGACAAACTGACCTGTATCAGTATACAGCGATATTCATGGACAGGTAACATCATTTTGACTTGCTCTCACCTGGATCTGGAGATGTACCGTAAACAAACACTGAAGCCCAATTCGACCAGAACAGGAAAAGAATTTTTTTACAAACTACAATAATAAAGCACATCAGCTTCTCGGCTGGCAACCTGCGATATATCAGCAGACTAGTGGATCAGAAGGTTACATTAAGCTAATAATCTCTAATGATTTAAGCTACATTAGCTAACGCTTTTGACGGTATTTAGAAAACAAATAAAAATAAGCAGACACTTTATAAGACACAGCAATGGATGCCATAAAATAATCTCTTCATCTTCTTTCTGCCGCAGCAACGACAATCTTATTATTGATGAGAAACCTCTGTGTGAGCAACATCATCACATCGCCAACGCTGGAGACTAAACCCGTTTTCATTCTATCCTGTACCGTCATCAATAGAAAAGTTAGGAAAATATAACATTTGAAGATAATTCCAGAAAAAATATCCTAAAATATGCTATTATTAGTACTATTAATGGTTATTTTTTAAGGCTGCTCTAATAAAATTCTAAGCTTACCTGTGTTTCACAGGTTGTGAAACCACATGTTTCGAGGTAATAGTTAGTAAAGCAAGAATGAGGGTTTTACAGGCAAAAATATATAGAAAAAACTGGATATAAATGTCTATGGCGAAAGGAGAAACGCTATATACATCCATCTTCTCCTCTTTATCCATTTCTGGGTGACAGTGGAGCTGGAGCTATCTCAGCTGTTACGTCTTAGACGTGTTGACGGTCTGTGCCAGGACTACCACTGAGACATCCATTCATACTGATGGCCAATTAAGAATCACCAATTAACCCAACCTGTATGCCTCTGGACTCTCGGAGGAAGCCAGATTACCTGTAGAGAGCCCACGCGGGGTTCGGACGAACGTGCAACTCCATGAAAAACTGGCAGATTCAAACCCAGGAGCTTGTTGCTGTGAGGCAACAATGCTAACCACTTCACTACCTTCCCACTTAACAAAATCGTTTAGCTTTAAAAATGTATTTTCTTTTGTGTCATGTGTCTTTTTTTGTCTTAGTTGGTATTGTTAGTATGTCAAATATCTAGAAGCAGAATGAGAAGCAAAAAAAATAAAACTATTTTCAATAAAGACATGGAGACGGTCGTGTCAGCTGTCAATGTTCAGCGCTCCTCTGACTTGCCTTAGTGTCAATTACAGTCTAAGAAGGTGTCATTAAGATTCTGTTTTGCTGCCCTTCACACCAGCAGTGCCGTCTTTATTGACTTCCACTCCAACATCATTGTGAGTACACCATTATCTTTGTCATCAGCTCTCTAAATACTTTCCCTGACATTTTTATGTTTTGTCACTTTCAGTTCGGCCTTGAAAAGATGAAAATTGGGAATCGTGGAGTTACTTACAATCCCATCGTGGCATGCTGCCCACAGTGACAAGGTTACACACCAATACATTGAAGACGATATACATTTTGGTATCTCAAGAAGTAAAAGGCCAAAGGAAAAAAAAAGAATTGTATTTCTATTTGCTGTTGTAGTTTTTTTGGGTTTCTGTCAGCTTCAAATCAAAACCTGTTCCTCTAACGTGCTATTTTTATTTAAGTGAAAGCGCACAAGTTATTGTGCGTTGCATGTAACCTAAATCTCTTGGTTTGATCTTAAGTTAATTTTTTAAAAACGTTTAACTAGCTGACAATTAAGTTGTTCCAACAATTCTCTTTTTTTTCATTTTGCAAAAGATAAACTATCTGCGCTCCTAACTTCCTAGTCCACCTCATCTCATTTTTATAATCCTATTGTATGTGTGAGACCAAAAATCTAATAATCTGGAGATTTTCTGCAGGGGTAAGAGGTTTCGGTGTGTGATCAGGGGGCTTTGTTGGTAATCAAAGGGGGCGTGAAAGCGGATTAAACAAGGGTCACATTTGATCTGAAGGATTGTTTTCAGATCTGTCTGTCTGTGTCTTTTTCTGAAATCCGTTACTGAATCCATGAAGTGAATATTATGTACTAATGTGTTTTATGCCAAAACAGAGCAAAGCCAGCGGTCCTGCTGTCTCCAAGTGAAAAATCAAACACATTCTAACATAAGATCCTGTAGAGCAACTTGTGCAAAAGTGATTTTTGTTAAATATGCAGTCGCTTGAATAAAGCATTATTGATTGTTTATGTGGCTTGAATCCACATAAACATGTTTAAAACAAAGTCATCTCGATCCCCATGTTCACAAATCTGCTGATGCCACACAGTTAATTCTATTCTTCAGTCTTTTTGTTTGTTAAAAATTACTTCTGGAAACATCAGAAAACTGAGCCTGGCTTTCCAAGTCAAGGTAACCTTATCAAAGTCTTATCTTGTGAGCAGATGGTCCCCGATATCCTTCCCTTGGAAAATGTTCTGGAAGAATGAAGAAAAAGGGGAGATGAAGAGCGACAGACAGAGATTGATGTAAGGCAGCGGATATAAAAAAGAAAGGAAAAAAAGGAAATCGAATTATGAAAGGATGGCAGGATGAAAATGGAGGTAAGGACATTAAAAACAGATGTCTGTCCCAGACACAGGACTAGAAAACCTTAGCTCAGTCTACCCTGGTGTTTCACACAAGCTTGCACAAACTTTCTGAAACACTTCAGAGCACAATTGTCCTGTTCATATATTGGAACAGGAGACAGCTTGCCGGGCAGATTACGCAGGAGTTAACAGCACGTGAAGGGGATTAACCCGGCCTGCGTGTTTGTAATTTGCGTAAACATTTTGTACAATGCTGGGCGTAGTGACATTTTATAAAGGATTGCTTCACTCACACTCAACAATCCACACTCAAATGAACAGTTTCACAAAGTCTGTTCTGTAGCAGTGTCTCCTAGGCTTTGCAAACTTTGGTCAGTGAGCTTCACTTGCCCAATGGGTTGAAAAAATCTGGGATTGGAAAAGAAATTTACTTTTAGCAATCATTATGTTCATTATTTAAGTACATTTTTGTGTATTTATGATATAGTCACACTATGGAAAACAGTGGTAAAAATGTTAATTCGATGACTTGTTAACAGAAAATAACTATTACTTGAATGTCTTCTTCCCCTCACACCAAGTGGTTGTGGCAGATGAGCCTGGTTCTGCCGGAGGTTACTTCCTGTTAAAAGAGAGTTTTTCCTTCCCACTGTCGCTTGCTCAAGGGCTTAAATGATTGTTGGGGTTTTCTCTGTTTTCTCTGTGTTATTGTAGGTCTTTACCCTAAAGTGCCTCGAGGCAGCTGTTGTTGTGATTTGGCGCTATATGTATGGGTGTGATGATTAAGTGTTACAGTATACGCTTGCCATGATTAAACACAGACAAAACTTAAAATAATGAGTTCAGAGTATATAGCATGCAAGTCATCCCTATCTACCCAAAGCTCAAGCTACAGATTTCTGTAAATGATCAGTCTTCAACATTTCCCTTCCTGCTCGTCGTCCTTGTTGACATTGATTGGCAGGTGTTTTCTTAAATGGTCAAAGACAGAGCTGCGCTCTAAGCACCATCTGCCTCAGAAAGTTGGATCCTGTGCTCATCTTAGTGCTCGGCAGATTTGAAGGTTGACCAAACAGACTTTTTATTAGAAAAGAAAAGTTACATTGACTTTCTTAAAGAAGTTAACTGTAGCAACAGCGTTCCTTTTTGCACCAACAACAGTCACCAGGCAACATGTTTTTTCACAGAGTTTCACCCAGTGTGAAACTTTTGGCCAAGCTATTGCTAAAATACAATGCAGCACAAAAGGGTAATGGTAAGGAATCAAAACATAATCCGTAAATAAAATTATGTGACAGAATTTTTAACATAAGTGAAGTGAAGACAGTGGATGTATATGATGCCACACCAACTATAGTAAGAGCTGCTTTTACATGTTTAGATGTGACTAACGATACAAGTTGGCTAAGTGGTACCTTAATGGTTGCTCCCTATGTATAAAACAGCCATTTACTTTACTGATGGATCTTTCATCCAGGCAGAGCAGGAGTGACTGCAGGGAGGGAGGAGGGCTTAAAAAGACTAAAGGCTAAAATGGCTTATTTCAGTATGATGATGATGATGATGATGATGATGATGATGATGAAGTGAGGCTTTGAATGAAGGGCCAGTATCAGATAAATAATGATTTTTTAAAAAAACTTTTAATCTCATAAAGCTTCCTCTAGTAGAGTCCCAGAATAATAATACAGAGCTGAAAATAGGCATGACAAAATATTATGGATGCTCTGTAAGTGAATAGTGTACAGCATAAACTGAAATATACACATGCTGAGTTGATTATTTAAAGAATAGGGCTAAAGCCAGAGTATAAAGTCATATTATATGAGCAATAAATGGGAAGAGAACCCAAGGGAGCGAGCGAGAGACAAAGAACAAAGTGAGAGGCAGACACATTCATCAGGCACCAGGGTAGCGGGCATGCTCAGATAACCTCAAGCCAGCTGCTATAGCTTCAGGCAGGGGCTCTCACCACCCCACGAGCACAAGCGGCTCCTTTGTTTTACAATGTCTATTGTTTGTGGCTACCCTGACACTTGTGTTTCACAGTTGTCATTTCAATTCTCGACTCTTAGTGACAAAATGAACAAACATAAAAACACCATGGCTCACAGACAAGACTGTTGCCACAGCGACTTCCAGTACATGTTGAAACAACAGCATTACAACAAGTTCATTTAGAGTAAAAACCACAAGTGGCACAATAATTGAAAGAGAAAGAAAAAAAAAACTTCTGTGGGAGTCGTGGAAATAGGCAGGATTTTTGGTTGAGTACTTGTTTGGATTTGCTAAAACAATTAGGTCTGTTATTGAGTTCTTTTTTCTTAAAAGAGTGCTTTATTGATCTGTATTAACAGGGAAAGAAAGACTGAATTTGGCTTGTGTCTACTCAAATGTACTCAACACTTCCTGCGTTGCACATTTTTTGCTACATAACCAATATATGGCTCGAAAAAGATCTCAGGCTCTGAGCACGATATGGCTTTGTGATCCAATCAATAAAAAAAGCCCGACGCAAACACACACACACACCTTGCAACCCAAGTCTGATAGTCTTATGCCGTGTGTGCACCTCCTAAAGCCTGAAGATGTACAGTATACACAGAAAGATGGGAAACATGTCTCTCTGCACATTTTAAGGGCACATCTCTAACAAAGAGATGTGTGAGATGGAAGTCAATGAGGGCTGTAATGAGGGAAGGGGGCTCCCTCAAACGCATGCACATACACACAGAAAGAGGAAGCGAATATAGAGATGCAGCACCGGTTCTTTCCACCCTGCTTGGCGTGCCTGGAAACCATGGCAGCAGTGTCTCACAGCATTTCAGCAGTCACCATGCCAACAGTGGCGGCAGCTTTCTGTGGTGATCAGACTCACTGGGTGACACCTGACGAATGCGCGCACGGACGCACACACAAACACGCGCGCACAAACACACATGCATGTACTCGTATGAACGGGCAGCGAGGCAGTGAAAGGAAATGGGAACAAAGAAAAAGTGAGAGGGTGAACTTTGCACAGGTGGGTAGAAATCCACGCAGAGATGCGCACGAGGCCATGTGCATAAGAGCACTAACAGGCAGCGGGACACGTACACGTACACTGTGTAATGCTTTCAGCAGGGGTATAAAAAAAGCAACCTTTCTTTTATCCCTCTCCTCCTGTTCTGAGTCAGTGTGCTCCACTCTGTCTCTCTAATTAGAGAGCCTGCCTGAATCTGTCTGCATGGGGGCACACACACACACACACACACACACACACCGAGTTGCACACATGTACATTCAAAACACATCTTCATCTTTCTCTCAAAACAAATCACACAACATTGAGTGCACACAAATGACAAGAGCACTCTATCATTCTCCACTGCATGCGCTCACACACACACACAAACCTTACACACATACACAAGCATCCACTATCCACATATTAATAACCAGGTCTCCAATGTCAATTTGAGCTCTCAAGGACTGTGGGTGCTGAGTGAGGCAGAGGCCACACAGACAGAAAGAGCAAGAGCGAGAGAGAAAGAGAAAGGGACAGAGAGACAGTGAGAAAGAGGGAAGAGTAATGGGGTAATGCATTCAGGTTCTTATTCATGCTGATTCCCCCGCTGGGTGCACAGACTCATTTACCTAAACAATACATTTCAGACAGGGCAAAAAGGACACAGAGGTAGGGCTGGGTGCGTGTGTGTGTGTGTGTGTGTGTGTGTTTGAGGGTGAGTGATAGCCTGCTATTGCCCTTTGTGTGATTTTTTGTGCGAGAGAGAAGGTTGTGCTTCCAATATGTATGTGAGTCAGACTAAAGGGGAAAAAAATTATATATATATATGTATATGTATGTATATGTATGTATATATGTATATATATATATATATGTATATAGTGACCACTGGCTCAGAAGTGTGTGAGGCCAAGCATTGAGTACCTACTGTCTGCATCTGATAGAGAAGAAAAGAAGGCATAAAAAGGCAGTCGAGGAAAGGCAAAGGAAAAAGAGAGAGAGAAGCCCTTGAGTGAAATGGCGTCTGAGAAATGTGGTACTTGACCTCCAATGTGTGTTTGGCAAGAAGGACCAAGGCTGAAATGAGGGAAGAAGCAGAAATATCCCTTTACTTATTTATCTGTGCTTTTCAATACATTTACAACACAGATATTTTATACCTATGAATGCGAGACATGTAAATATAATTATATTGCATATAAATATCATATTTTCCACTTTCAACATTTATCTGATCCTGTCTTGTGGTATACATTAGGACTTAGTCACACAGGTCCAGAGCCTGGTGTATGAGAAAGAAAGCTCATAGGCAGGTGATGCAGTGAGTTTGGCAGACGAAAATCAGCATTGACTTATTTTTAGTGTATATCAAGTACATGAATATCCCCATGCTTGGCTAGTGCAAGGGGTTTAGTATGCGATTGAATTGCATGCCATCATGCATGTGTACGCACCCGTGCAAAGCTTTTTGTAATTAGTCATTGATATTATACTTTTTCTTTCAGGCATAAACACATGTGACACATGTGCTCTGTAATGCAGCGTCCTGCAGATGGGTCTGTCATCAACTGAGGATGATGAAATTTACCTCACCTAACACAGGCTGAAACATTAAAGGGGGGACTACCTCGGCAACAATATGGCACAATCTTGGAAACTCACTCACTCACTCACTACACCCTATGTTGATCAGCTGATCTCAGTATTATTCTACACATCCAACTGGGCATCTCAAACAGGGCCTGCTCACAGCTCCTGTACGTGTTCAAGCCGCTTTGCAACCCACCTCCCGAGCTATTTTTGGGTTAATCCGCATCAGATCTGTTTTCATGGATGCGTCCTCTGACGTCCGTGCTGCTGCACTTAGAAGAGTCAAATAAAAATATCTGAACCTTCTCTAAAGGTCCTGACTGAACTGTGTCTCTGCGTACATAAATACCTTCATATCCATTTAATTTGGCTAATTTGTTGGCTTGCTGCTTACTTAAAACTACTGTACGCAAATATTTCTTTCTCTAGCATGTGGGCTAAAATACATATGTGGGATTGCATTATTCAGAAACACACACAATATATTTAAATCTGGACACAGATATATTTTTAAATTTTTGGCGTTTGCCCAAAAACATCACAGCTATCCCAGCCTGACGCTCTCACTCGGAGTAGTAGCAATGGGTGACTCATCGTAGAGACTCACTGGATCGACTGTACACACGGCGATCGTGACGAGCTGTGACGCACATCCTGGGAATACAGTCTATCTGCCCATGTTGACACCGATGAGCAGAATCAACGCACTTATTGCATTAGCATGGGAACAATGAAATAAAGACGCGCTCATAAGGGCTGTCAAAATAAATGCTAAGGCAATAACTCTGAGACACTGAAACCACAAACTTATCGATCCAGAAGCCTCTCTGCTCATGCGGTTACCTCAGTGTGTCCTGTTTACAACTCACACACACACATATTCATAGGACACAGGTAGTGTAGTGCACTTATCGATCTGGACACTTAAGCACACCAGGCTAAGGATTTTCCTGTTGGCCCATAATAGTGGCTGAATTTAGCTGAGAGGCAAAACAGTGGGAAGATGGAGATTACACACACACATACACACATAGAGACACAGTCATTACTGACATGCTGTTTAGCAGGCTCTGTGTGTATCTGCATTTTCCATCACACAGAAATGCGAGCAGTGTTTCACGTGCGGACTGCAGCATAAATACTCCGTCTACGGCTACGTCACTCTGAGGCGAACGTTTCTCTGTCTGCTTGCGTTTCTTTAGATTCCACCCTCTTGTTGGTTTTTTGTGGTCTTTTAGATTTTTAAAGAGTAATGATATGTTTTTTGAGGTTTCCTGCCCTATGTGTGTTTGTTACTTTTGAAATTTTGTTAACCGTGCGAGTTTGTATTTGTGTGTGCGGTGCCTGCCCGAGGGCATGTTTGCACAACGCGGTGTGCTGCTCCACTGCAGGCTTTTTTTGTTGTTGGTTTTTTTCTTTCTGTGGTGTGAGGAGCAGGTGAGAGATGAGAAAAGGGAGTCGACAAGTTGCCCTCCCTGCTCTCACACATCGACAGAATCCCATCCCGACGAGCACACAAACGTACGGCCCACCGTCGGGGACGGGGGGAACCGGCTAGCGCAAATACTGTTCAACGTATTTTGCAATGCACGAGAATAAGAAAAAAAAATGCTTGTGGAGAACATTCGCTTGAGCAAAACGCACAATCCTGCAATTCATTTAAAAGTTTTGGTTTTCCAGTGATGCCAGTCTGCTGTGAGTTAAGAATCAGAGAAATATGCAAGAGATAATTGGGAACAGATTCACACGGAACACTGTTTACGTGACTCAATGTTTTTGTGCATTATGTCTCCAAGGGCTCTGAGAGTATTTGACAGCGTCTTGAACATTTGAGAAAGTTTGTTCCACTGGATGCATATGTCCTGCAACCCCCAAAGTGTGCGCATGTGGATTTTGTGAAGATTAGGCAGATTAAGCAGGAAGGTTTGTGTACACCTGCCTTTGTATATGTTGGATATTTTGCCTCGCTAAGTCATTCGTTGTTAGCAAAACACCAAAGTGCATCTGTCTTGCGTTCCTTCAGAGGACCTGACAGTGAATGAGCTTCTTATTAACGCTTAACACCTGCCTTTACAACTTAACCCATAATGTGAGGACTATAAGCGCACACAGACACAATACTCTTCATTCCAATCACTCTAATTCAAAGGTAGGATGCCCTTTCCAACACTTGTTATTATAAAATAAGGTCAAGTGCCCGCAGAATTTGGGTGGATTGTTTTTGAATCCTCTAATATGATGTTTTTGATTAAAAGCATCAGCGTGACCTATCAAACACTGATTATAATGGAAGACATCTCTGAGTCGTACTTTGGCTCATTTCAGCAGGTATTAAAAGTTCGACAGATTCTGCTACGTAAGCTTTCGCCTCTTTCAGATGTTGCAGTTCCTCTTCAGAAGTTCGGAATACAAACTCGGATTTTTGCTCCGGATGATGGTTGGGTTTATTTCCATCTGTCTTAGTCCAAATATTGTGAAGGCAAATAAGATGCTTATCTGTGGGGGCCTTTTCTCCTTTATTCAATCAGCTTTGCCTGTTTCCTCTTGTTTTGCTCAAAAAGTTGGCAGATATCATGTTCTGGAAGGCTTTTGTTTTGTCTTCCACCGCTGTTGTTGTTAAATCTGACTTGGCACGATTTGCAAAAGCCAAAAAAAAAAAAGAAAAAGGAAAACAGGCTTCCAATTCCCTGACAATTTCGGAGCTTTTTTTAAAAAATCACAATCTCTGATGAGGATTACCTTATGGTGATAAATTGCTGATCAAACCTGTGGTATGACCTCAGGCATATCCACCAGCACTCAGTCATGTTCAGGTCTCTGATAGTTTCTATTCGCTTGTCTTTCACACCTGGTTCATTTTTAGAAGAATTTATTTAGAAACGTTTGATTTAAAAAAAATTTTGTCCTCCAAAATTTTCCTTCCTATTACGCCCTCCCGTCTATCGTGTTTACTGGGGGCCGGTGGCTGACTTGTAGCACTCCCCCCTCTGCCCAATCAGTGGCACTGGCTTGGGCTGCTAATTGAATTGGGCTGGAGGTCTAATTCTAATGTGCAGCAGATGGCCGGGGCATTCCTGCATCAAACCAGCCGTGGGCTGCCATTCTGCTCCAAACTGCTCTGCCCAGGGTAATGTAAACCACCACGGAGAGAGCGAGTGAGAGATACAGAAAATGGAGCGACCCTCATCTCAGTCACTTTGAGGTTCCACAGAAATGTGCTAACTCTCTCATTTTTCTCAGTTGCGTTCACTGGAATTGAGCTATTGAGCCGAACGACAGTTAGCAGTCCTTCTCTGCTATATCCTCCTACAGTATGTAGCACCTCATGTGAATGGAAACAAGCATCATGGTTGTCTCCATTCATGTGTGTCAGGTAAAATCCATAAGCAGGCATACACACATACGCAACACAAAACCTGAGCTTGCCTCTCTTTGTTGCACACCGGTGGATTAAAGCATCACTGGATGGCAGTGTTGAGCCGCACAAAGCATCAGGATCTGGTGAAGCTGGTGAACAAGGTTCCATTGAAGATGTAATAAAGACACAAATCAATGGCTATAATTTGGAGAGAGACTCAGCCTAGGTTAGAGTTATAATTTCCCCTGGTTTCTGAAACTGCATAGGAGAGTAAACACTGTAGGAACTAAATCACAACAGACAGAACCGGGAAGGAGGGAAGAATGGGGGGAGGGAGCTCAATAGAGGAAGAAATAGAGAGATACAGGGCAGAGAGGTGCAGAGCCGAAGAAAGGAAGAAGGGGATAAAATCAGAGCTGCTAATGTAATAACAGCACAACACAGAGATGGGGAACATTGCGTTTCACAATGGCTACTATCACCAGCTATCAAGTGCATCAGGGACGACGCATCAGGGAGCACGCGCGGGTCCGTAACCGTTTGTGTATGTGCACGCGCCGGCAAACACAGTGCACTTTAAGCTTGCACGGGGCTGCGCTTACTGTTTTGAAATGACTCCCCAGAGTGCAGCCTGAGTGCTATGAGGAAGATTATGAGTGAGATAGAAAGCACACATGAATTTGGGCTTTGTTGTGTGGCAAGATAATAAAAGATGGAAGTCTTTGTCAGTGCGGGTAAGTGTATGTTTTGGGAGTAAATGACTGACAACAGAAAACAGCCATTTGGGCCGTGGGCGTGACAGTAGCTCTTTGTACAAAGATCTTAGATTTGTAAGCAAGTGTGTTTATACATTTTTCCCCAGATGTATGAGTGCAAGTAGTTATTTAGGAGCATCGCTATGGATGTTCAGCGTGTTTGCGCGCTGGTCTGGGAGAAGTCAGAGATAAATGCGCGAGATTGTGGGTGGTAATTGCAGGTAATTTTGGTTGTTCTCCTGTCCTTCGTTCCCAACAAACAGACTCAGACGCTTACAGCTTTATCTTATACAGAAATAGTTTGAAGCCTGCAACCATAATTGAAAGAACAACTGCTGCGTGCATCTAGCAAAACTTTGGTTTATTGATATCGAGACTATTCCTAGTAGAAAAACAGTGAAATACTTCCTATAACTTAGACCTCCTAACTGTAGAGCTGCACCAGAGTTTAGCCCCTAAGCCACTGTGACTGTATCTGCTTACTCTGCAGTAACACAAACTTAGTGAAATTCAAACAGTGAATAAACACTGTAGGGTTGAAAGATTACTATCTAATAAATAGCAATACCACTCTTGCCAAGAACCACTGTGTGCCACTCATATGTTTACATTTCATTCACATAGGTATACGGTCTTTTCTTGCTTGAAAATACATAGCTGGTTTTTAATGTTTTTAAGTGTTTACCAGCAAGAATATTTTATCTCCTTATGATTAAATAAAAGGCACAATTTTGGAAATACCTCCAAGAGAAGTATTGCTAAATAACTTTCTATAGTTCGATGCATATTTTCTGATAAATGTAGGCTGGTGCAGCCTAAAATATGTGAACAATTGCTGCATGGACACATGTGAACTCTGACATTCGTGGAAGCTTAATTATAATAAACTTAAGCTTAAAGGCGCTATATAAATACAAGCCATTTACCATACAAGCCATAATAACGTTTGTGATCTCTTAATATTTATGTAGACCATTCTCTTTAGCTTAGCTGTAGAGTGTTTAGAGGTAATTAGCATGTTTCCATTCTAAGCCTTTTAAACATCATTCCTGTTAATCAGCAGTACTTGTTTAAATTAGCATTTTGCTGTAAGTGTATAGTTTATATCATCTGCTAGCCTAGTTTAATTATATTAGAGGTGTATTTGGGCTAAGCAGTTTTAACTTAGCATTTTCTTGAATCCCTCTACTGTACCACTTTGGCTAAAAATCATTATGTGTATTTTTTGCTAGTAAATGCCACACTGAAGGCTGGGGCATGGGTTCAAACCTAGGGTCCTCTTGCTGTGAGGCAGCTGTGGTAACCACTGAGCCATTGCGCTTGAGCTCAGCTGCTTTTTTTCTGGTTCTTCCTGCACCAGTGTGGGTTTTCTCCAGGTACTCTGGCTTCCTCCTAAGTCCAAAGACACACTGATGATTTTAAATTAGCCATGGGGTCGATAAAGTGCTAGAAGTGTAGAGAATCAAGTGGTGACTCTATACAATGAGTATGAATGATTGGTTATAATGTGACTTATAGTCTAAAGCCCTTTGAGAGGTCTGTAAGACTAGAAAGGCATTATATAAATATGCACACTTACTGTAACATTACACTGAGCATAGATCATTATGTGTGTATAAAAGAAGAGTCTTTTCCAGTGAAGTAGCCCTGATGCTAGAATTAGTTACATATATTTTATGGAAAAATAAAGACTACTCTTTTTGCCAAAAAGCTAGCAACAGCAAAGCATCACAAAAATGGATGCTGGGTCCAAAGTAGGTGCCACTTTTACTTTTACAGTCAATTTTTTTAGGGGCTACATCAAGAAATACACCAGTGATTCACAGATGCAGTCTGCAGATTCGGTCAGCCATCATTTAATTTAAATTAGTCCAACATTGGCTACAAAATGTTTTCTAACCTAGTGTCCTAATGCACACACAGGGCTAAGCCAAGAATTTCAAGACATGTGTATGTGCAGCCTGAAAACCCAACTTTTTCCTACAGCACACTACTCTCGGGGCGATTGCTTTGCTGTCCCCGTTTTAACTAAATCCATAAGAAGGGTTCCTTTCACAACACCATCCACACTTTGGTTTATTATTTTATTTTCATAGAAAAAGCTTAATGCATTCATACCTATTTAAAGCAGTTGTGCTATATAGACAAACTGTGACTGAATATCTGAACTTTCTCACATCACCGTACTGACTATACTGACCAGTTGAACTGTCACCTTGATAACACTCTCCAGATGTGTTTTTGGTCACAAAGTCTAATTGGAAGTCTTATCTAATCAATGTGCTCATTTTATAGTAGTCAAAAAGAATAAATATACCAGGGTATGCTATGGGGTTGGCCTACCATATGATTGGCAAATCATGATGATGTAAGTATACAGTCAAAGGATTAGCCTGAATGTGACCTATATTTGGATTTTTCTGTGGGACTTAATTAGACCTTATCTGAGGCTGTTGTCTCAGGGTGAGTCTGGTTGCCTTAACTCAGCCACCTCGTGCGGACCATGTCTGTTTGGATCACATGTTGCCCATATAAAACCTGCTCTAACCCATGTTCAATCCAGCTAGCTGACTTTAGGCCTGCTGTATGTCTGGCCCAGTTCCCAGTGCCTTAACTGCCCTGTAAGTGGCAAAAGTACCTCAGTGTACCTCAGGCCAAATACACTCACACTCCCAGATTACGATGTTAGATTGGGTTGTGATTAGTCAGTCACATGGACATATTTAGGCATGCAGTTCAAGACAACCTGGTAAAGTTCAAACCAACCTGAAGAAGACAAAAACTGATTTACAAGTAAGCGACTTTGAACGTGGCATGGTTCTTAGTGCCAGAGGGGCTGGTCTGAGTATTTCAGAAACTGCCCATCTGCTAGGATTTACCACACAGCTATCTGTAGGTTTTCCAGAGAAAAGTGAAAAAATATCAACTGAGCAGCGAAAAGCAAAAAAAAAAAATAAATAAATAAAATACTTTGTTGATGGCAGAGGTCAGATTAAAATGGCCTGACAGGTTTGAGCTGACAGGAACCACTCATTGAACCTTGAAGCTGATGGCCTGCAGCAGCAGAAGACCACAGCAGGCGCCACTTTGATTAGCTAGGACTAGGAAACTGAGGCTACAGTTCCCTTTATGACCACTATACTCATCATTTCATGGCTGCTTCTAGCACGATAATGCACTATGTGTCAGAGAGTTTGTTTTGTATTTTGGTTTTCTTATGATGTTTCCTGTTTTATTTTGCCAAACTTGTGTTCCATGTTCAGTGTGTTTAGTTTTGCTTCCCTTGTGGTTTCATGTTCATTTGTGTCAGCTGTGTTCGCCATTTGTTTCCACTTCCCTCATTACCCTTCTGTGTATTTAAGTCCACTGTCTCCTTTTGTTCATTGTTGGGCCATCTGTTTATCTCGCCTCAGGTCTGTGGATTTTCATGTGTCCTCAAGTGTCTGTTTTTCATGCTCTTGTTTTCTTAGTTTTTGCGCGCTCCTGTTCAGGTTCCTGTTCAAGTTCGAGTCATAGTTTCATGTCTAGTTCTAGCTGTTCCCAGGTTATCATTTGGTCTTTGCCTTTGTTTTGTTTTTTGCTATCAGCCTAAATAAACGGCCCGCTTTTTGTTATGCTTCAGTTTTGCCTCACGTGCGTTCTGCCTTTGTGTCCACACCACAACACAGCGGCTGCTCAGCCATGACACTATGTAACAAATATGTGATGATTTTTTTTTTCCGGAGTGTACTGTGCTATATTCAAATGGCCTCCATAGTTACCAACTCTCAATTCAGTAGAGCATCTTTGAGATCTCACATCATGGATGTCCAGCTGACACATCTGCAACAACTGTGTGATGCTACCATGTCAAACTCTCAGA